>NW_010304548.1:0-13549 GCF_000700745.2 Antrostomus carolinensis | reverse complement strand
GAAAGAAGGAAAGAAGGAAAGAAGGAAAGGCCATCTCTCTAAGGAAAAAAAAGAAAGAGGAGAGGAGAGGAGAGGAGAGGAGAGGAGAGGAGAGGAGAGGAGACGTACTTTAAAAAATTAGCTTTCTCTTTAAAATCCGGTTATAACATAACAATCCCCTCTTCAGCCTGGAAGAGAGGTAGCTGAGGCAGGAGGCAATAGAAGTCTAGAAAACTCTCAGTAGCATAAGGAAATTGAATGATATGGAGAAGATAAGAAGATGATTAGTGAATGTTTGGTTGATGTCCTTCCAGCATAGGAATCAGGGACTATCATGTGAAATTAATATGTAGTGGGTTCAAAACAGAGAAAGGGAGTTGATTCTTCATACAGAACTTATGAAATAACTTGCTTCTAGGTACAGGTATAAAAGATCTACATAAGTCCAAAAGCTATTGGAGAATTCAACAGAGAAGAGTCTACCCAGTGCTCCTAACCGCAAAGAGCTCACCTCAGAAAATACTTGAGCTGGAATTTGCTGAAAGAGTGCTGTCAGGACTTAGAAAAAATGATTTTGCCTTTATTTTATACCTTTATTTGAGCATCCAATTACAGCCAATTTTGTAGAAGAGGCTGCTGGACAAGATGGATGTTTGGTTCAAGTCAGTAAAGGCCTTCTTACAAAAGCTGAGCTTTTGCTTCGGTAACTAAATAAGAAATGAAACCTGTAAGTAATCATGAGAGCTGAATGCTAGAGCGATGAAGTGTCTGATCCTGTAATTATGGAAAAATTCCTGCAACTTTCTTAGATAAATCCTGCTCCTATGTATGGTGTATTTCCTCTTATGGAAGGTGAGGCTAGGGAATAGAGTCTTGAATTAAGTATTATACTTTATTAAGGCAGTTAAATGCTTTAGACTGGTAGGGTTGGGAAAAGTTTAGTTTAAAAAAACCCATGTGTTTTTATAGAGATTCTGAAACACTGAAGAAAGATACTGACAGACTCTCTAGTGGTTTCAGAAAATTCTTTCAGAATTTTCCCTTCAAATCTTATGTCAGACTGGGAGACACAATAACTATATTCTTATATATTCAGTCTTAAAACCAAGAGAAGATTGGTTTTGTGATGTGAACCTAGTCACCTATCCCTAGTATAACTTAGATTGATTGAGATCTCCGTACACTGGACTTCTTTCTCTAGAGACTTGGTTGAGACCTTCAACTTGCTCTTATCATTTAATAACAGCCACTTTTGCTCCTGGTTGCCCTAAGTCAAATGGAGTCCAGAGACCCTGAGGTGAAAGGATCATTTCCAGCCCACTTGATCAATAGCCTAAGTCTGTTTTGCAAAATTGTCAGGCAGATTTACCAGCCAGGTCACCAAGTGTACTTACACAGCCCTTCACTCAGGATGTTGATTGTAAAGTTAATGATATTTTATTTACACACTACAAAAATAAAGAGTTTTCTTATGGGCTCAAGTCATGAAGTCCTTGTTGTACAGGTTGTTCACTGCTCATAACAAATTGTAATTTTCTGGTAAACGAGTACAACACAATCTGCCTTTATTTTACACATATGTATAAAGATATAAATGAGTGGTTGAGAAATGGATCTACTCATCTCATTCACAAGTGCAAAGCTGAGTTAAAGAGGATGAAACATATCTGACCTAATTTTAGCTACCTTGAACATGTAATATCCATTTTAATCTATTTGTTCACACTCCTACCTTAAATAAAGAGAGACATGTCTCTTGGAGATTTATCCCATACTGAGACAAGGACCTGCAGTGGGTATGAAAGTGAATGCACTTTTCTCATAATTGTCTGAAGAAGAACCAGAACAGATATTTTGCTTTACACGTACAATTTTGAGCAGTGTGAAATCTGATGATATGATCATTCCTCCTGTCAGGAGATAAATGGCTATGATCTTAACTCTAGCCTTTAGCCCATACTAGGCCTACATTGTACCAACATTTATCCTAGTGCAAATTCAGTGCAAAAATGTTAGAAAAAAACCAAGGATGGTGTTTGCTTTCACTTCGCACTATGAAAACAAGCAGGTGGGGAAAAGTACGGGATCTACTATTGTTATCACAGGGGTAGATGTAGAGATAGTTGGAGAGGAAGATGTCTTTGGGGAAAGCTGGACCCACTGAGAAAAATCCCAGACAGGCAGGGGAAGGTGCAAGGTCAACCTGTAGATCACTGGAAACTAAGCACTTCCAATCCATTAATTAATTACACAGCTGGAAAGAGGGGACTGTAAAAAAAGGTGAATACAATGACATTGCTGACAACAGGAGCCCTCTATTTATCAGTCATAATGAGCTTCTTCCTCCCCCTTGCATCCTCCCTCCCCCAGTGCTGCAGCTGCACTGATGTGACTGAACACTTGGGCTCCCCTCTCCACTCCCCAGTCAGTCCCCTCGTTACCAACCTGAAGGTGACTCAGTTATTCGTGTCAGTTAGGTGTGGGGTATCTCAGTCTGTATCAGGCTTCTCGGAGAGTAAACACTACCTTACTGATGCAACACATCTGCCTATTCTTTACTTGGGCTTCTTTGCCCAACAGCTCCTTTTCCTTCCCTCTTGACATCTTGTGCAATGAGCCCTTGGCTGGAATTGGAGAGCTGAAGACAAAAGTGCCACCACCTGTTCTGAATATTTGGAGCTAATGAAGTGAGCAGACAAGCATTCTGAAAGTATGGACTTTATTTTTTTTTTTTTTTCCCCTCAAGTGGTACAGGATTAAATCACTTTTTGCAGAAGATACTGAGGCAACCAATAACCTAAACTAACTTCAGAAAGACAGACAAACAAATTTACAAATCTATCACTACTTACTGAGTATAATAACTTCAGAGCAGGAAGTCCTTACAGTACTAATTTCAGGGGAAAAATTGTTACTTATTCTTATGTCATGCCCCCAGTCACCTACAACTGTTTTTAAAAATGGAATACTAGGATAGATGGACCTGTGATCTCACCCAAGTCAGACATACTCTTAAGCTTAACATGTTACAAACAAACACCCTTAGCGTGCAAGCCACAATTTAAACCTGAGATGACACCAGCATTTTTTCTGCCCCAAAATGTTCCTTCTGGGCTTGCCTAGCAGAATCCTCCACTGTACCCTATTGCTGGAGAATAGCCTTAGTATGTATAGGGAATGATGCACAAAGATAGGAGAACCTACTTTTCTTAAGCCAGGAGTAAGAGCACATCACTTTCTGAAAAGTGTAAGCCTTTTGGTTAACTTAATCTCTCTCTTCCAGTGCCAACTTCATTAGGTAGCTCGGAGCTCATGTTGGAGAGAAGTGTGCAATGGATCAAACAAAACCACATATTCCTAGGAGGGGAGCTGCAAACTCATAAGCGTTATCCCTTATGAACAGAAGAGTAGAAAGGTGTGAATTTGTCATTTGGGAGAATGGAGCTGGGGTGTAGATGATACAACTTTAATAGTCTCCTCTCATTTGCAAAGGCTAAGAAAAGGAAAAATGCCTATTACTCTCTCTTGCTTTACTCCACAGTAATGGATGCCTCTGAACTAGCAGAAGTCCTTCCCATTAAATTCCTGCATTATCAGGCCATTACTTGACAGGGCAAAGATTAATCGCAAACTTTCTGGGGACCATTTATTCCATTTGCCAATCTATCTCTCCCTGTTACGCTGCTTTGGTTGTGTTGTCAATTTTTCAAGTGCCAAGGAGTTTGGACCGATCCAGTTTTCTGTCCATCCATCTGTCACACACCTGTCAATCTGGTTCGATCTGAATGCGCTGTTTGCTTTGGGAAAGTCAGAGCGGGAGGGAAGGTAGGCGGGATGCTGAATGATGTAGGAAGCAGAGGGCCCATGTTTGAAAAATAAACAGAAAACAGATTAGCACACTGTATTATATACAGAATGGAGAATTCAGAAAAGCCATAGAGGTAAGACTGAAAATTTTACAACATAAATTTAACATCTCCCCTAGTGCTGCAGGCTGACTCATATTGTTATTCTGGAAAGCTATGAATGGGGTACCCCAAAACACCTGTGGATTTATGGTTATAGTTCCTTTTATTGTACTGCTTGGTGCAGGGCAGTGTGTGAAATGGATTGAATGGGAGAACAGATCTTTTAAGAAAATAAACTTTTAACTCAGTGGTCTAAGTCATTACTCAACATCTTCAGAGCTTAGCACCAGGAGTGCTCAGGAAGTGTAGCAGAGGGAAAGTGAATTGTACAAACACTTGAGAGAAGAGTTAATTACCCATCCTGATTTCCTTTAATCGGTATGCATTAAGGCAGTTAGTTTGTTCACCGTTAGTTTAGTTTTGAAGATCTTTCCTTTCTAAGCTCTTCTACTTCATCACCAGTGTACTTGTCCTGTGACTAAAAGGTATTCTCACCTCACTGGTAGATATCACGGAAGATCCTGCTCTTCAGCTCAGCTCAGAAATAACACCCCGTACTTAGCCATGCAGTTTGTGTAGATTTGGGATTTGGAAATGGTCTTGGTTCTGAATTACAATCAGGATAAAATCCAACTAGGTTCAAGAGTGATTTAATTGGACACAGTGGTCTGAATCCTTCCATATAACTTCAGGCATTTAACTAAGATACTAAAGCTTGGAGTTCAGCCATTGTAAGCTCTCGTTGTATTCAGTGGAGAAAAAAGTAAGCAATTCAAATATTAAGCGGTTGTATTCCCTCTGGAAATTACCCCCCTTCCTGCCTTTAACAGACTATGGTTATTCAACAACCAGTGTAAGTTTCTCAGGTAATTGTCTAAAGCTAGGTGGGTTGAGTCTAAGCTACAAGTCTACCTAGGATCTACCTTTAGCTCAAATGATCCTGATCTCCAGGAAATAGAAAATCCTAGAGTTCAAGGGCTGCAGCATTGATTTTAATATTCAGTACTCTCTTGACACTCTTGTTCATTCACTCCTCTTTCACATCAAATTTGTTAGGAAGCACATGGCAATGATTACCTTGCTCCTCCTCTCCCATGATAATTAACCAGACTTTGTAAATAGCTTGACTCTAATAAAAACTGGTCTTATTCTTACCTTCCTTAGAGCTCTTGTGTTACAAAACTGGGGACAGCTCCCTCAACAGGGTCATCCTTTTGGATCAGTGATTAGTTTATTATCTTTTGCGTGACAAAAAAGTAAGACCTAAACTTTGCAAAAACATCAAGCAACTGACAACCTCAAAGAAAAGATGATAAAAAAATTACAGCTTACAATAGCCAGGTTCAAAATGTTTCAGAGCAAACTCCCATGAATGATGTCTGAAATCAAAGATTCACCACAGATATGCTAAAACCAAGCCCAGATGAGCTGGAACAGGTAAATAGCCCTCCCTTTACAGAGCCACAGTGTCTTTCAGAAGCACCAGGGAGGGGGGATTTTATTTTTTATATATATATGTATTTATTTCCTCTTTTTTTTAATCTGCATGCAACCATGTAGAAGACAAATGTTGATTTTTAAACTTGCTTAACAGTAAACGACCTCCTCAGAGCTCACGTTTGTGAAGATCACTGCCACAGAATTAGCCCTTAAGCATCTTTATCCCTTCTTTTTTGTCTTTTCCCCATCTTTGAAACAGAAGGTAAAAAATGAGACAAAGTGCAATGATGTTCTCAGATAAGTTTGAAAAATCAGAGCTGCCAGTTTTATCCCATTGCTGTGAAGTGCCAGCTTCACTTTCATCAGCCCACATTAGGTTTCTCACCTTCAGTCCATTCAATCAGGGAAAAACAGTGCAGGCAGATGGAATAGGACAGTTGATCTAGCATCTACAGAGTCAGATTGGAACAATCCTTCCAGCAAAGGCTCAGTGGACATGGAAAATAAAATAATAATAATAAAAAAATACATCCTCTTAATTCCAATTAATAACCTTCCCTCTCACCTTTCATACCTCTTTTGCATGAAGTATCAGAGAACAGTCTCCATTTCTGTCTTCTTCTGTTAGAAAACTTCTTTGTAAAATGGAGAAGAAGGCAGGAGGTCTTGGAATATTTCACACTTGTTAGGAAGATTACAATCATTCATTGCTTGTTTGAATCCATATTAAAGTGATGACCAGAGCTTAGAGGAAAGTTGAGGTGACCTATCTGGAGCAAAGTGGGCAAGAAGTTTCTAATGAAGACCTCTTGAGTCACCTCTGCTCCTAACAATTCACATCACTTTGCACTCTTACTACAGCTGCATGAATGCCATGGGAGAGAAGACAACTAACTAATCATAATATTAAAAATATGTCCTTCAGGATGGGGATGAGATGTTCTGAATGAGCCTCGCTGAAGAAATCCAGGCTTGTGGGAACACTAGCCTTGAAAACTGATGATCCTGACATGGTTTAGGCAGTTGGCAACTAAGCACCATGTGGCCTCTCACTCACTCCTCCCCCCAGGTGGGATGGGGAGCAGAATCAGAAGACAAAGGTAAAACTCATGGATTGAGATAAGGACAGTTTAATAGGACAACATGAGGAGAGAAGAAATAATAAGAATAATACTAGCAGAAGAAAATATGAAGCGAGTGATGCACAATGCAATTGCTCCCTATCTGGAACCCAGTGCCCAGCTCCTTCTTGAGCTCCAATCCCTTCTTTCTTCAGCCAATTCTCCCATTTATATACAGAGCGTGACGACGTATGATATTGAATATTCTTTTGCATAGCTCGGGTCAAGTATCCTGGTTGTGCCCCCTGACAGCTTCTTGTGAAAATTAACTCTATCTCAGCCAAATGCAGGAGAGTTCCCAAAACATTCATCAACAAGGACGTGCTCAGGTAAGATATTTTGGAAAGCAAAAGGTGGCATAGTAACAAAAACTTCTTTAGAAATCCCCCATTAATACTCTCGGTGTCAAATGCAGGTGAAGTCTGCACAACTACCTTGTGTCAGGCCCTCCTTCCGTGTCTCCAGGCTAGCACCTGGAAGGGACTCTCCAAACATACTGTCACATTACAGCTGTCACTCTCTGCTGCTTTTCAACTCTTTCCATTTTATTCTAACCACAGGTTCACCCCTTCTCTTCTACTTTTAAGATGTTGGGGTTTGTTTTCTTTTATTTTTTTTTGGGGGGGGGGATTTTTGGGGGGTATTTAGTTGTTTTGGTTTTTTGTTTGGTTGTTTTTTTGTTTGGTTGTTTTTTTTCAAAAATGAAACTTGCTTCTGATGTCCCCTTAATAGTCACTTCCCTCTTCTATTCAGAACTAACCTACTGTGCCTCTCATGAGTTTTTTTGTTTGTTTGTGGGTTTTGGTTTTTTTTTAAAGTATTCACACTATTTCCAAGCTGGTTGCTACCTTTGTTTCTAAAGTAGACTCTTTTCTCCGTTTGTTAATCCAAGTTTATTGCTGTTATTTTAAGTATTTTTTCATCAGAAATGTCAGAATTTTACACTTTAAAACAATGAAATGGGAGAAGCTGCACTTTTCTCCATTCTGAATAGGGGAAAAGATTATGAGAGAGCTGTAATATTCATCAATGCTTTAGAACAGGACAGGACTTTGACTCCTCCCCCAATTTTAACAAAAAGATCAGATGGAAAAGTCCACCACAGCTGAAACAAAAAATGGTGCATTCCTACTGCATTTCCATACTACACAGGAACAGGCAGGGACAAAAAGTGTGTATTCACCTACTCTCATACCTGAAGCTGCCTCATAGCATGTTTATATTGTTTTGGTCAATAAAATGCCAAGAGCAAACTAGATTTCTGAGGCATTGGATATCTACACAACAAATATCATAGTATGTAAGAACACTTTATTTGCTTCGATCAGCTAGAAAAAAGTGATGCAAACTCAAGCTCTCTCTGTAGCTCTACTATTCAGGCTTTTTGTGTGCAGCATTTCAGGCAGTAAGAGACAGAATCCTAAACTGTCTCTCAGTTGTACCTCACTGTCTGTCCTGTTTTATTTCAGTGCCAAGCCAACGTCATTGAAAACAGAGGTCAACAACTGATTGTGCAGGTGCCAAAGATGGTATGCAGTAAGCCAGAAGAGTCGGGAGACGTGGCTTTTTGAAAGACACATTTCTGAGAGACAGGTGCCTCACACAGAAACAAGTTACTGCTGATCAGCTGCGTGTGTCTTTCAGTGGCAGTCTCCTGGCTCCCATTGGGTTTCTACTTGCACATGTAACATCTAATTTTCAAAATAAAATGCCTTATACTAAAGAAAAAAAAAAAACAGCAAAAAATCAACATGTCACTATTTAATGGTTGCTGATTCCATAGTTTAATTCATTATTGAAGTTTCACCTTGCTCTGAAACAATTAGGAGCACTCATATGATCAGTTACAAAATCTCAGTTGGGAGGTAACGATTTATGGCTGAGAAGCTGGAGATGACAACTTCTGAAAGTGCCTTTCAATTGCATCTCCCTTCAGTTGTGATAAATGTATGTAAAGATGTAAACATATATTTAGGAAAAAAAAAATAAATAAGGAAGAGTGATGTTAGACAAGAATCACGACCAATGGCGCATGCTGATGTACAATGGTGTAGGCTATATTATGTGCAGTATAACAGAGCAGAATAATTGCATATATTTTCAGAGAAGAAAAGGACTGATGGAAAAATCTAAATTAAATTCAGTTCTTTATTTGAAGAAGCATGATGCACTGTAAAGCCTTTTGTAAATTAACCATCACTGCAGACTTTCATGAGGTACTGAAGAAGGATGTCCCATGAAGATCAAAAATCAGTGAGAAAAGGGTGAGCAGCTAAACTAACAAGTGCTGTAACATGAACACATGCTTCCCCCATTCCTTTAGCTCAGCGGAGAGTTAAATGTGCTTCAGGATGGCACCAATAACCTTGCCCAGCCGTTCTTGTGTGCTGTGCTCCCACTGGGAACGTTAGAATAGGTTCCAGCAGGGTGGGGATGAGCAAAGGGGGAGCAGGTTGCTAGTCTTCAGAGTTACGCTGTTTATCCAGCTTAGCCATAAAGCAACGTAAATCAAGCATGTCATCCTACCTAATTGCATGTTCATATAGGACTTAATTGGTAATATTCCTGCAACCCAGCTCCTCAACCTTCATGTTGCATTGAGTTCCTCTCAGAGACTAATGAGCTTTATACAACAACAAACATTTAGGTCTGTTGTTCTAATTCATTAACATAATGGGCAATACAATGAGCAGTTATGATAATAAACACTAATAAGAGGTACTAGCGACACTTATTCCTAGCAATACCAGAGCTGTATGGTGTGCTTGTACAGTGTCAGCAGAGTGACAAAAACGGGGTACAGTTCTTCCACGTCCTCTTTCAGTACGTCCTCAGAGTATAACTTTCATGTCTGACAGCTGAAAGTGAATATATTCTGTAAACAATTGCTATGTACATTTTTTTTTAAACAAAACAAAACAAAACAAAACAAA
Source organism: Antrostomus carolinensis (assembly GCF_000700745.2). NCBI lineage: Eukaryota > Metazoa > Chordata > Aves > Caprimulgiformes > Caprimulgidae > Antrostomus > Antrostomus carolinensis. The sequence goes on along the minus strand of NW_010304548.1, from coordinate 4,168 downwards.
ACATTGAAAGAATTTGATAAAGGAACATGGAAGACAGAGGGAATAATGCTATTGAGTAATTTTGGGAAATAGAGTGGCCCACCCCAATAGCTAAGGATTTGCCTGTTGCCTGAAGAAATTTAAGCTGTTCTCCTGTTTGTAAATGCACTTTATCATGTACAAGAAAGGGAAACACTAACAGAGTGAAAATGTGGGGTTTTATTTTGTTTTGTTTTGTTTTTCCTTGTCATTCAGTTCAGCCATCTTTGACAAGAATTAATTTTTCAGGATCAGGTGACACTGTAATTAACCACTGGGACTATCTGATCCCAAAATGCACATGTATGTACACATACACACTTGCAAAAGTATTTTAAGACTTCACTGAACATAACTGGTTCACTGTAGCTTAGTCCACTCATACCAATCTCTCTTGGACTTCGGATTATGGTGTAGGACACCAGGTTGCCATAAGAAAAGCTCATTCCACTTTTTATTTCTCAGAGAGATAGACCAGTAATAACAGAGACTTTGCTGAAAACTGTACTACATGATACTGATAACCTTCAGCACAAGCCCATACCTTTGCTTTGTTACATTTTAAGCAATGATCTAAACAAATCCAGATATTACACTATCTGGACCCTTCAAAATTTATTAATTTCTGGCGTCTTCCTCCTTTTTGGATTATGGGAGAAAATGCTTTAATCTAGCTGGGATGGCATGGATGCACTGCAGATAGGGCAGATCCATATGATCATGCTTTATTCTCTGTCATGTCAAACTAGCCATCTTTTCTTAAGACTTGCATGCTTGGGAAGCAAGGTATAACTCATCTTTAAACTTGATTATTAAAAAATGGTATCCCATTTACAGATATTTTTCCACCCTTTGCTCTTTAATGAACAGAGACCTTTCATTCCTACAGTCATACTCAGGTTCTCAGTGACAGGCATTCCATGAACAAAGAAATATAGGGATACAGAAATGTATGATTTCTGAAATTTATGACCAGAACTTTATCACAATGGAAATATTTTTTTCTAATTGAAATTTAAACTGCTGTTATGACACTAATTCAACTATTCATCATATTTCATCCCTCATCATTTTATCTTCCTGTAAAAGAAAACCACTTTTTTCCCTGACATAGGTAGAGTTGACTGAAAAAGGGAAGGGGTGAATCTGCACTCTAATAACATACTTTTGCAATTAAGCATAAAGACAGTATAAAATAAAATCTTAGAGTCATAGAATCAATTAGGTTGGAAAAAGACCCTTTAAATCATTGAGTCCAACTGTTAACAATAAAATAAAACCAAATCATAAATGTGGAGTAAATAATAAATATCCAAAATGTTTATAAGTAAAGATCATGCAAAAAGCCACCTGACAATTTAACATCAGATTCCTGAAAAGCTGGATACCTCTTTGGAACAGTTTGAATCTAAAATGTATCAGAGTTTAGAGAAGGTTGAAAAACTTTTTTTGCAGCACTAAATAGGGAAACCTTCCAAACAAGTCACAAATCACGATCAAAGACTTCTGGATGGTGCTGAGAACCTGTGATATGAAATGCATAGTATAAAAAATGTCTTGTGCTCGAGGTGCATCATCTTTTATAACTCTGCCATCCCTCACAGACCCTACATATGTCGGGAGTCTGTACAATGACTCAGACTTTCCACATGCTGCCTGCCAATAAACAGTGTTCCTATATAGGCAATGACTTTAACTATGGTGGGAGTTAATATCTGTAAGGACATGAAATGACCACTCTGTTGACAGTCTCAGATATTTATCTTCTATGCCTGTGACTCATGCGTAGTGGCAATTTCACCCATATGTTTGGCTATGAAATTCTCTCATTGAATAACAAAATGCCATAGATACACTTATTTTTCACATAAAATCACCAATGACTTTCTTGCTATAAACCTCCCTGGAGGGAAACAAAATGAGGAGACCGTTTTTTGTTTGGTTGAGTTTTTTCTTACAAGATTCAGAGAAGACAGGGAAGAGTGTCTCATCTAAGCTATCCAGATTTTAAGCATAGCCTCTAAGCTAGTCATTTAAGCCACCACTGTAATCAATAAAGAGTGATCTGTACTTCCATGAAGGACACTCATTCCATCCTAAAAGTTATGGTATCTTAGAAATATAGGTAATGGTTAGAGAGTATCTACTGTCTTCTGTCAATTGTAGAAGAAGCATGAATCTGGCAGTTCAGTGTTCAAAGGTTCAGCTACTCAATGCTTCTTTGAACTCAGGTATTGCATAAACCATAACATTTATATTAGGCATCTGAAGCAAGTAGTTGGAACATGATCATCTTAGTAAGGAGAAAGTCTGGTTTAGTTCCCATAGGGAAACAGAAAGACACCTACAGAAATGGTTTCCCTGAATCTGTCTCAATCATTTCACTAAATGTCTTGTAGGAAACAACCTCTTCAGGGCAGAAGATAACTTTTCATGTAATTTGCACAATGTCAAGCACAAAATTTTCATGAAAACCCGCTAACAGCCATTGCCATCAAACCATGCCATTTCACAGACATGGAGATTCATCAGTTCATGTACCTTCCATTCACAAAATCTGCTCATCTTTCTCACTTGGACTGTGATCCACAGCTGTTGCAGAGAGGTTAGTGTATGACACAACTCCCTTGGAAGGATTTTTTTGCCAGCCCTCTGTCAATGTGTTTTACTGACCTGTAGCAGAAACAAGGCTGTGATTCAAGGAGAGAGCTTATTTCGATTAATGGGGTATCAGGATGGGGAAAGACACATTCATTTGTAACCTGGGAATTCTGAGGGGTACCTTTTCCTCAGGATCAATATTGCTGGTGCCACAAATATCTCTGCCATCTTACCCCCTCTCAACAAATACACACATAATTTTTCTTCTTTTCAGATCCCTTTCTTGCTCATCCTAGAAGCTTTTACAAATCTTACCCCTTCTCATCAAAGCAAATTCCTAATGGAGTTTGGTCTTGGAGTAGGTGTAGTAGGGAGAGAAGTTGATTGTTTTAGAGAGGAAAATTATTCTCCGCTTTCTTCCATCACAGCCCTTTATTTTCCACATAGAAAAAAAATACCCTGTACTTGAAGGAAATAATATTATATTAAAAAAAAAAAAAAAAAAAAGAGAGATGAGGATTGGATTCATTGGTAACTTTGAATGCCATCTTTGACAATCTCACCATCCATTTATCTACAGCTTGACTGTGAGAGATGTATTGGTGGCAGCTCACTTAATGATTTTAGAACTAGTACTGCCAGTGCCCCAAGCCAATTTGCCATTAAAGAGCAGAGAATTGGAGCCTTTCCACTGTACAGTCTAATTTCTGGAGGGAGAGGAGATGGGAATTGGTTTCTCTGTGTGTGATGAAAAGTTGATTCTCACCAGTAAAGATTAGAAATCTTAACAGATTTGCAGTTTTCTGATGTATATTTTAGAGGCATTTGACATTATTCAGAGTGCAAATCCTTGACACGCAGAAATGGAAAGCTAAGCCTAGCCAAGAAGTGTTAGCTGCCACAAAAGCAAGTAAGTGTTTTTTCTTTATTTATTTATTTATGAAAAGTGAACCCTAGCATCACCCCACAATACTGGCTGTAGCTCGAAATGAATCTTTCTAGATAGTCATGCAACAAACACATAAATATAACTTAAATCTTTGGATGGGGTGTCTCTGCTATAATTGCAAATGAATTATGTTTGTATATATGGTTTATAAGATGTTGGACTGTTGTTAAGGTCTGCTGCTCTTCTCACACTTTTCCAAAAGAACCCCCACCACAGTTATGTTTCTGGAAATAAGTGCATTCATTCATAAATTCTGAAGGCCTCTAGACCTTCAACTGCAAAGTTTTCAGGTGCAGCTTGCCAAATTCAGTTAAAACATGGCAGTGCAGACCAGTTGGTGTCAGCCCAGGTCTCTGTCAGTGCCAGACATAGCACTAATGCCAACAGTTCTCCATCATTGCTTTTATCTGACCCTCTACATAGCACAGAACTCTGATTTTTCCCATTAGCTTTTTACTAAGTACAATGACTTTTTAAGTTGAAATTAATCTTCCAAAAGAGCCCTCTACTCTTTATGAAGAAACTAATAGAAAATACACCAATCCTGTTCAATAGCCATTTATACTCATTGGTTTAAAAACAAACAAACAAACAAACAAA
>NW_010304547.1:26359-37383 GCF_000700745.2 Antrostomus carolinensis | reverse complement strand
TTATTTATTTATTTTATTTATTTATTTATTTTCACAGAACTTTACATGGCATTTCTCTTGCTCCCGAATTCTTTTTGGACATGTGAGTCAACTACAATCACATTTCACCGAGGGATACAAGGGCTGCAGAGACCTACAACATATTACCTTGTGCAATTCACAGTAATTTAATTGCTGTGATTAGTAATTTGCTACTTATCTTCTTTTTAGAAATGTACACAATTTTAGTTTCTTCCAAATCTGAGAATATTATGCCCCAAGATCCTTCCATGCTCCATTCAGGAAAAAGGAACTAAATGCATTTCTAAAATGATAATTACTACATTTGCCATAGTAATTAAAAATCTGACTGTTTATGCTATCTGGGCAACAGCACTTGAGTTGTTCAAAGATTATCTTGAGCCCAGAACACCTGGAAAGAAGCACTTCTTTCCAATAAAATAACAACTGTCCACTGTTATAATTATCTTTGCCTCTAAAGTTATTTTCCCCTGATTTCCTCTGTCTACAAAGATACATTACTCAGAAACACAATTTTCAAACTTATCTTTTCTCCATCAAATCTGATGACCAATGGAATTCTGAAAACTTGGCACCAACATACTATCTAAACTTACTGATAACATTCAGCTAATCTTTGAGGTGCCTACAGCTCTGCTTACCTTTGAAAAGTCCCTCTCAAATAGAAACAACTATTTGGTGGAGCCAGCTGTTCATGAACAGCAAAGTCCATGGTTTAGTTCTCATAACCTTCTGTGGTGTTGCCTGTTCAAACCTCTTCAGCACCAAACAGCAAAAGCTCTGCCTCTTGTTTCCACCTTCCTGGAACTAGTAAAAGATCTCACCTACACTCTCCTGGGAGAAGTCCATTTGAAGTGGCAACGACAGGAGTCTTACAGGGTGACTTCACATGGCCACTTAGTAGGCATCATTCTCTAATTTAATGTGCTCTGTGCATTTTGCTGTTTCATTTACGTTCTCATCATCAGCTTTGCCCTGAGAGCTGATGAGGGTGTAGGCAGCACAGAGTAGTAGAGTCCAGCTCTAGAAGCCAGCAGGAGCCATACCTCAACAGGAAGACTCCAGTGCAGAGCTGGATCAGAAACCACAGCCTGTCTCCAAAATCAGGATCCAAACTCACGCCCAGGGGAGATTCAGTTATTGAATGCGCGAGGACCAGCTCTTTTAAGCAAAACTGCTGCTCTCAGCAGCCTAACACAAAGAGCAACCATGCTCTGCTTTTGAAAGCCTTCCCTGCCCAGCAGTTAACTACAGGCCTCAATGGAAGAGAGCTCAGGGCCAAAACCAGTAGCCTTGACAACAAATAATAATGTTCCTGGCAGCAGAGAGCTTTGTGCAACCAGTTCAACTTCAATAAATGTTCATTCATATTCTTGAATGCACTGGGAAGCTCTTTCAGAATGATATAATCTTCCTGATTTTTTTCATTGCTTGTTGGTTGTCTCAGCATGCAGCTTGCACTACTTTTCCTTGGCTAAAGTCTTCATATTATTAGGACTTTCACTTTTTCTTGGTTTTTTTGGTTTTGTTTTTTAATTTTTAATCAATCATGGCTATAGTGTCAGAGCACTGTCCATCTTTGTGAGTTTCTGTCTCTAAGCAAATATGAATTCATTTTGTACAATTAATTTTTGAGTTGTTGGAATTTTCTGTCTCAAATGGCAATGACAGTCTGTTTTGTCTGCTTGTGTTTATCAGGGAATTTTTTAATCCTTTGGCATTGTGAGTTCTTGGCTCTTCAGTCTTTCATCAGTCACAAATGTATATATATTTTCTCCTTCCCTTTGCTCCCTCAGGTTAAAAAAAAAAAATCTCTCTGATATTTTACTTCCTTTACATTACACTTTAATAATTAGTGTCCTCTGCCAAAACTGACTGAAAGCCGCTGAACTGTCAAGTGCATCAGAACTGGTGGCTACCAAACAGAAAATTACTGTTGGGTTGGTTTTTCACTCCAGAGCAACCACCTCCTGCAGATATAGAGCAAGTGCTGCTTAAAATTTCTTCCCAGAGGCTTCTATACATCCAGTAGCTATGTACAAACTTTCAAGCTCCTTGGGTTCAGTTATAAGCCCCGGTTTTATATAGGGTGTATAAACTGTATTTTCCCCTAGATTTATGTGGAAAGGATTCATAAGTATAAAAGTCAAGAAGAAAGCTGAGGCACATTCTGGTCAGGTCACAAATGGATGAATGGACAGCCTAGAGCCCAGTACATTTCTATGATGTGTTGTCACCTCTCAATCTATTCATAGCCAGAGAGTTATAGTTTGGGTAGGACTCACTAAGCTCTTTTATCTTTGTTTGGTTTGTTTCCATTTTCTTGTGTGCCAGAATTATGCTGGGCTCACAACACACTGCAGATATGTAAGTTTTTTATGAAAACGTAGTTCCTTCTCCTTCTGCATAAGAGAAGCTGGATTTCTACAGAGCACGTTACTGCCGGAGTGGTATTCATCTGTCACATTTAGATGTTTGCAATGACAATGTCCTCCTCTAAGCAGTGTCCAGATTCCTATTACAGTCAATTGAGAGGAAAAGGCATTTCCAGGGCTCAGTCCATTTCTCATTGTCTGACACAGATCACTCTACCCTTGCTATTTGGAAAGCGAAACTCCTCCAAGGCAAAATTCCCAATTTTGGTCACAGAGCCCATTAAAAATCTTGTACTGATGACATAAAAAATTAGATAGAAACACTGCACTATGCAGATACGCACTCCCTTTTTTCCCCCCATAAAAAGAACAAAGCAATTTAAATGTCACCAGTGTAAATTCTCCCCAAAGGACTGCTGAAGATACATCTTCTGAGAACTATTGTCTCTTGTATCCTACACAAACTGATGGTCCATTATGCTTAAGCTTGAATCATTCTTTGTTCATTTTCAGTTTCTTCGTTTCACAGCTCTTTAGGTTTTAGTGGAATAGACTGGGAGAAGTGCTAACGTGGCAGTTGCTTTTAGGTACTGCATCACTTTAATTTGTTTTTCAGCTTCTGTTTCAGTGTCTAACTGTACCGTCTTAAAATATTACCCTAAACACTAAATGACAAACCTCCATTCCAAGAACCCATGAACAACACAGGACAAATATTGGCCCGTTCATGCAGCCTTCATAGGAAAGATACAAAACTTTTTCTCAGTGTAGCTATTCCACTCCCAATAATAAGTAAGCACACAGAAATACATAACTTACATCTTAGCATTTTCAGTCAATCTACAATGTCAAACTAGGGTGTCACAGATATTCTAGACCCCAAGTGAAAGTATTCTGTAACTAAGGAGTTACTTTAAAAAGAGTTTTCTTTAAAAAGACAAAATTTCTGCCATTCTTACAAATAGGGAGCAGAAAAAATTTGTTCTTGTAATCTCAAATTCTTTTCTTCTTGGGACTTTTTTTTTTTTTTTAGGTTTCTTCTGCATCCCTATATTAAAACTTGTGACCTTTTTAACAAAAGTGCATTTTATGTGCTAAAGAGACTAAAGAGGGTAAGATAATACAAAAATTTTAACAGGACATTTATATTTTTTACTTATTAGTAGAGATTTAATTGGTTTGGCTTCACTTATCATTCAATTCTTCTGTTTCTTTTGATCACATCGTTGTTGTGAAACATTTACCAGCAGGAAGTAACTTCAAATATCTGAATATTCAATTTACTGCAACACAGTACATATCCGCCCAGCTGCAGACACATACATATACATGCATAAATTCACAGATGGATTGATATATTTTTTCTTATGTCACTTTCCTGTTTTTTTCAGCATTCTTTCTTTTGTTTGTGGAAGAGATAACAAAGTCTCTCAAAATAGAAATGACTAATTAAATGTAAGTAACAGAAAAATGATATACAGACAATTCTTACTTATATAGAGCTCAAAATGGTTTATTTCCATTGGAATTCTAGTAATATCTCTATTATTCAAGACATAAATTGAGCCAGTCAGGCAACAGTGAACCTTCAAACAGTGGTGTTTTGATCCCCTTCTACTCCTCTGCTTCAATGCCAACATGACTCTACCAGGATCTACCTCAAGAGCTACTACCGCTAGAAATCAATGCCGTACACAATCATGAAATCATGGCTTTGAAATGGCATTATTTTTTAAATAGTTCTTATCAGCTGTTAAATTCATATTATAGTTGTCACAGAAAAAAGAAAGATAGAAATAAAAATGATGAGATTTTGGAGGTCAGTTGGTTCTTCAATGCACAAGCTAAAAATATTTTGAAAGAATTTTTCCAAATCCTGCCTTCTAGACCATTCTTCATACACTAAACATTTCAAGCCCTGGATTACCTCAGAGTTCGTATGTAGTGATCAGGGTAGAAATCTCATTCACAAAAATTCAAGCTGTCTTCTATGCATATTATCAAATCTTAGGGGAAAACTGCAGGAATTGTTGTTGTAAAATTTCACTGTAACTTGTAGCACCACAGAACATTTTACCAATGATTCAACAATGAAAAAGAAATATGAACAAGATCACTGGTGACTATAAACTGCTACTGCTTTATCCAAGGCTTCATCTGAGAGTGTCTCTTACTATGGAATGAACCCGCTGCAAAAAAATCCCACACATTTAGCAGAAAAGTGATAGGTGGAAGAACAGTTTTGTATGAAAAAGTTTTCCTCAGTTGTTAAGAAGTATTTTGAAAAATGTTCAAGGATAGACTGTGTAACTGCTTTACTGCAGAATATGTGACTAGCCCCTTAGAAAGAAGCAGTGTTGCTTCCTTCCTGCTGTTGCTCAGTCTGGGGACCACCACGCTACCAAGAGGCTCCACTGATGGTACTGGTCCTTGAGAGCACTCCAACAAGCCTCACTGACTGCCCAACCCCTCTGCAGGGTGGCAGTTCTCCATGTGGACTCTGTGCTGTGCTCACCCTGCCATAGGTTTGCATTTCACCCAAAGTAAACCAGCCTCACCAGATGAGGAACACTTCTCTAGGTCCTTTTCAACCTCAGGCAGCCCTAGGAGGGTCCCACCTATCCTGTTGAGTGAGGAGACCCTGGGTGGGAACGTTGTTTCTCCCTCCTGCCTGAACTGGATAATGTGCAGCCAAGACGGCAATGTGGTTTTGTCCAGACAGAATAAACATAAGAAATATATTCTTGCTGTAATCTAACAAGAAGGGCTTCTCACTGGCAAGGTGGGAAGCCATAATTTGCTTCAGACATCAGCATATTGGTGGAGCTACACGCATATTGACTGTTTCCTTGGTGTCTCTTTTCAGAAACACCCAAAACAAAAAATCTTGATTATAACTCAGTCATTAAACAGTTTATTTTAATGGAGTTTTTAGCATCTGTGCCCATTTAAATTCCCTATTAAAAATACAAATCAGGACACTCAGAATTCTTTCAGTGTTCATTTTTAACAGAATGTAAAAAATAAAATCAATAGATACTGTTGCTAGGAACAGAACTCTACTGACATTTATCCAGATTCTTTTATTGATGCCTGAATATTTGAACGCCAACTGCAACTATTTATAAAGGGAATCCATCTCCCTCAGTGAATACATCAAAATTCTTGCTGAAACTAAGTAATTCACAATAAAATCTTTTTGATAAATTGAGAGGTTTGTATTCAGCTTCCCAGGTATTGTTTTCTTCCTCCCATTGTCTTTGACTTAATCCCTTAACAGTCAAAGGCACAAGGAGCCTGGGGATTCAGTTCATAGGGCTTTGAGTTTGGTCCTTAGTGAATGAACTATGGCCTTCCTCAGGATGGTTTATACCTGGCTCTGTGTGCATTTTTGGCTTGGTATTATTCAGGAAATAAAGAAAATCTTTTTCTTAAGATAGCTGACGGAAACTGACTTTTTCCTTCACTTTCACCTTGCACCAAAAAACATCAGCTAAAAAAATTGCATGCAATAAGTTTTTCCAGTTCTGAGAGTAAACTGGTGATATAATCAGGTAATTTTGTGGTCCAGCACTCATCAACTGGCCAAATTCTATTTCCCTAAATGCAATACAATCAAAGAATTGCATGATGTTCCTTATTCATGCCTTTGAGACTCTTTCATTCATGACATAACTTCCAAGTCCTTTTTTGGTAAAATTATGGTAATTGCATTTCTCTCATTGTATCTGATTTTCTTTCTCTGAAAGCACCTATTGCTTCTCTCCACTGAATGTCTTGAATACACTAAATAATGCTTTTGCTCTCCTTCCTCTGAAACTCCAGTTTACATCTCAGTTTTCAGTGAGAGTATGTTCCTGTTTTGGACTGAGAAAGGTTATCATTACTATTTCCTTTACTGTTAACCTTCTTGTCTCGAGTACCTTTTAGATCAAGATTTCTCAAAAAGTTATTTTTTATTTAAAAATAAAACAAGAAAGATTTTTTAAAGACCATCCAGGAATAAGGCTGGCATCTCTGTAACTACAGATGCAAAAAACTCGGGACATTTAATCGTTAAGACATCACTGACTGGGAAGCCTGCCACCAACATCCACACTTGATGCACATACATTGTCTTTTGGCTCTCTACAGCTATGCCCATCTGCTTCAGTGGCATGGTGCCCGCTTATCAGCTAGTTGGACAGTTTCAGTAAGCAGAGGTGCCAAATAAAGGTTTTACATGGGTAGTGTGTATAACCCTGAAAGTGACATTTCTTTTGTAGGAAGAAATGCTAATGCGGAGATACTAATAGACATCTTTGTGCTTTTTTTTTTTTTTTTTACATCTCTTTTACAAAGGAAGATATGATGCTGGTAGCCAAAGGGAAAGTAACCACTATCTACAGTTACACTGATGAACAAAGCCATTATGAGATAAAATTCAGAGTATGACAGGTTAGGAGTATAGTTTAAGTATTGTGCACTATATGCCACTAATTCAAAGGACACAAAAACATGCAAAAATACAATCTCACCTAATTTTGCACATTTTGAAACAAGGGAAGTTTTGCAAATGCAGGAATTAAATCACACTGAGAGGAATTCAGTCCTATTCAATATATTCATCAGTGTCTTGGATGAAGGCACTGAGTGTACCCTCAGCAAGTTTGCTGATGACACTAAACCGGGAGGAATAGCTGATACACCGTAAGGCTGTGCTGCCATTCAGCAAGATCTGGACAGGCTGGAGAGTTGGGCAGGGAGAAATCTGATAAAGTTCAATAAGGGCAAGTATAGGGTCCTGCACCTGGGGAGGAATAACCACATGCACCAGTACAGGTTGGGGCTGACCAGCTGGAAAGCAGCCCTGTGGAGAAGGACCTGGGAGTACTGGTGGATGACCAGTTGACCATGAGCCAGCAGTGTGCCCTTGTGGCCAAGAAGGCCAATGGTATCCTGGGGTGCATTAAGAGTGTGACCAGGAGGTCGAAGGCGGTGATCCTCCCCCTCTACTCTGCCCTGGTGAGGCTGCATCTGGAGTATTGAATCTAGTTCTGTCCTCCACAGTTCAAGAGAGACAGGGAGCTTCTGGAGAGGGTCCAGGGGAGGGCTACAAAGATGATTAAGGGGCCAGAGCATCTTTCTTATGAGGAAAGACTGAGAGACCTGGGTCTGTTTAGCCTAGAGAAGACTGAGAGGGGATCATATTAATGTTTATGAATATCTAAAGGGTGGATGTCAAGACGATGGGGCCAGACTGTTTCCAGTGGTGGCCAGTGACAAGACAAGGGGAAAAAGGCACAGGCTGGAACACAGGTGGTTCCACTTAAACATGAGGAAAAACTTTTTTACTGTAAGGGTTACATAGCACTGGAACAGGCTGCCCAGAGAGGTTGTGGACTCTCCTTCTCTGGAGATATTCAAAACCCACCTGGATGCAGTCTTGTGCAACCTGCTCTAGATGTACCTGCTTTGGCAGGGGGGCTGGACTAGATGATCTCCAGGGGTCCCTTCCAACCCCTACCATTCTGTGATTCTGTGAATTCAAACAGATTATTGTATAACAACATATAGCTGAGAGGTTCTAAATAGCCCAAGTTTGTTCTACAAAGGTGGCACACCATTCCCACAGACGTTTAACAATTTTTTTTTTTCAGTTTGTATCAGTAGTTTAGTCAATCTTTTAATTATGAAGTATACTATTTTAAGAATATTTTTCTCCTCACTGCATTAAGTCAGGGTCACAAACTTCCATGGAGACCATAACTACATCAGAACTGACAACTACAATAGAATAAAATTTGATCTACTTATAAAGGTAAAAGAAGTTGCAGCTATTTGTAATGTGAACCTTTAATCACAGAGTAGTCCCTAGTAAAAACATCAGATTATTTCTTTAGGAATAAAAAAAAAAATCTGTCATTTTCACATTCTCAAGAGGAATTTAATGGAAAATAGTTCATGGAAACATTACTTATTGCCTGTGATAAAAAAAACCCCAAAATTTACAAAGTACTGATTAGGAAGGGAAAGCAGCTAGTTAAAATAGTTCTGTCAAGAACATTTACAACTTCAAAAGATAATTTTCTACAACAAACTAGTGATTAATGAAAGACTTGTAACTTGGAAAATATTTAGGAAAAAAAAAAACTTGGGAGTGGTGTTCTAGAGTTCTTGTAAATCCATCATCAAAATATGTAGATGCTGTAGAAAATCAAACTAAAATATAACTACAGTTCAGTTTGTATGTATCACTTGAAAACAACCATTGTTCAGCATAGATGTTACTTCGAGCTAAAGGCTAGACTACATTTTCTTTTTATAGCGGTCCTAACTCAGCAAATTGGAATCTAAGGAGATTATTTAACCTTTAAATTAACAAGTCCTTAAAAAAGTTACTGAGAATTACATGATGAGGGAATAAAACTGACTTGCAAGGCACAAGATGCATATGAATTTGTTATATATCATTAATACAAACAATGACAGCATAATTTCTGATATAACAACATTAGCAGATACAGAAAATCCAGTCAAGAAACCCAATGCAATGACTATAGGGTCTAAAAGCTGCCTTGAAACAGAAGATTACACAGCTTTGCTTTGTTTTAAGAGCAGTGCTGGGTGAGATGATTTTCAGGGCTTCCTCCCAACCCAGCTTTTCCTCTGATTCTTTGAATATTACAGATCTTTCGTGGCATTATGACTCTATACACAGCTCAGATGGAAAGGCATACCCATTATTTTGATAAACACTCGGTGTTACACAGACCCTTTCCCAGCAATTTTCAGAAAAAAAAGCAAAAAAAAAAGCAAAAAAAAGCAGGTCATTGAAAGGAAGATAGCTCAACAAATTATAAGGAGGTGAGAAAGGTCAACAGTGAGGGAATAAAGAGCTGATACTTCAAATGAGGTGGGAATATATCCAGATGTCAAGATAGTATTTGATGACAGTAATGAAAGGCATGGTAGCTCCCACACTGTGGCAGAAGAGCCATGTGACTTTCATTGCAGCAACCTAGCTTGCCATGCAAAATCTGAGCACCACTGAGCCAAGAAGCTTTGCCAGTGCCCCCAGCATTGCTACATCAGAGAGGCTGTGATGACAGTTTTATGACAGGAGACAAAAACATGACAGACTGATAACTTTGCTTGGAAAAGCAATGGGTTTTTTAAAAGACTGGACTGAACTATTCCAAATTCTGTAAGGTATAACAAAAATTAAATAGTTTTTTCCCACTCTCCAATTCCATTTCAGAGTGCCAGATCAAGTGCATATTCCTCCAAGCATGTGGAAATAAGTACTGAAACAACCAGTAGGAAAATACTATCAATTTTTAATTGCTGTTGCCTTAAGATCAACAGGATAACTTTGTGACCATTGAAAAAAAATGTAAACATTCAAGCTGAAGTTCATGCTTATATTTCATGCTTGAATTAAATTAGAATACGCTGCTGGCCTGATTGCTTGGATGTTTCAAAAATAATTTATTGTCCAAGCACAATACTGTATTTCATGATAGGAAAAAAAAGATGCTTTCAAGTATCCAAAGGAAATTTAAGTAGAATACTGGAAAAATTAACAAAAGTGATGATGAGAAGTTACCCATGTTAATTTACATCAACATCCAATTCTTTTTTATGTATCACAGCAGAGGTTCACTGGATGCTGCTGTACAATATTTCTTTTACCTTCATCATTCAGTCCAGCCTTGTGTTTTATTTACTGAATATCATCCACATTCAGTTTGTTGGATTTTCTTAGGCTAGCTGACTTACTGCAGCTTCTCAGTACATCTTAAGCATGGATTACCTTCCTAAGGCCCTGGCTGGGCAAGGTAATCGTTATTAGTCCCATGTTAGAGATGAAAAATTTCTGCTGCAAATGAGTCTGGGGCACTGAAGGCAACCACATTATTCATTACCAGTGAGAGAAACCCATGTTGTGCACTAATAAGGAGATGTTCACTTTGATAACGCAATTAAAGACTGTAGCATGATTCAAAAACACAGGTGGCTAAATAAAGGTCACAGAGGCAGCTTCAATTCTGGAACTTTCTCAGTCTCGAGTGCTGCATTTGCAGCTTTAATAGACTCTTGTTGCAGTGCATGTAGAAGTGTGCATGTAGGTATTTTCACTACTGTGCTTAGACTGTGGATAGTGGGCGTTATGCAGTCAGGTAGCCACAGTTAATAATGTGTGATGAGCAGTGTCACCCCCATAAACTGATGACAGCAGTAGGGTATCATCAGTTAAAAGAGGGATGCTCTTTTAGCTCAGATTCTGTTAATACATAGGTATAAACACTTCTATCTTATTTAAAGGAAACACTGAAAATAAAAAGAAACCCTAAAATAATATTACAGAGAGATGATGATCCACACATGAGGCATTAGAGACCCTCAGCCTCTCAGAACAGACATGTGCCAATCAAGGCAATAAAAACACAGGAGACAAAACCCCACCAACTACAATTATACAGGCTAGAGACTTCTGCGCTCTGCCCTCACCCCTTTTGCCGCACTGAATGATGGCTTCCTTCCTCTCCTCCACATGGCTGGTGCAAAGAAAGGATGGTCTCTTTTGTTCTCCATCCCACATAAGTGCCAGTTGCCCGAGCCAGGAGAGGCACAGGCAGAATGAGG
>NW_010304547.1:0-26331 GCF_000700745.2 Antrostomus carolinensis | reverse complement strand
AGCAGAGCCTGCTCCCTCAGCACCATGGCTCAGTTGTGGGATGGATGGCTGCATGTTGGCTCTCTTGTCCAGAGTTTGTTGCCATACCCTAATTTGAAATCACTGCCCATTCAAACAAAGTTAGATGAATTTGCAATGGGGATAAATGACAGCCTGAACCAATGCCCTGTGGCATCTCTTCCCTCTTTCTCTCCATGTCAAATGTCACACTGATATTGCAAAAAATAATTACTAGAACTCAATAAAGTAATGACTATTAAAAATGCATTGATATTTTTGTTTTTAATTCCATTGATCTAGATTATCAGAAAGGCCGAGTTGCTTTAAGTGTAAAATAATAAATAGACTTAGGAAAAACTTAGTTTGAAGAGCTTAAATGTAGCCCACTTATAAAAGTGGTTAGATATCAAGGTCCTGTAATGGAAAATGCTAGACAACTTTATGTATAAGCACTTATTTTCAAACCTGACTATCATTATGTAAATCATTAAATAGATCCAGTCATTCATTTTTCCTCATCCTCCTTTAGAACTTCAGATGTTGAGTAAGTCCACTGCTGGGACTTCACTAATATTCAGCAGATATGTCCCCATTCTTTAATGATACTTCAGAAGAAAAACAGTCCCACAGAAAAGCTCTTGCTGTCCTTTCATCTACAAGAAATTTCCATGGATTACTCAAATCTTGCTGCTTTTTTCTGGTCATCTCTCCTCATTGTTAGAGAATCTTTTGCACTCATTTCTTCATTACAGACATCCCATAGAAGTAGTAATTAAGAGAACAATTATAGGAGAGTTTCCAAAGCAAGGAGGGTAAGGAAGATAGGAATATTCATACTGAAAAGACAGTTAAAATCTCAAAACAGAAAGGAGTGGGTGAAAGGTTAATTAATAAGATAATGTTCAAATATATCACAGAACCATAGAATGGTATGGGTTGGAAGGGACATTAAAGATGATCTAGCTCCAACTCCCTTGCCATTAGCAGGGACACCTTCTACTAGAGTAGATTACTCAAAGTCTCATCCAACCTGGTCTTAAATACTTCCAGGGAGGGGGCAGCCACAACTTTTCTGGGCAACTTGTTCCAGTGTCTCACCACCCTCACAGGAAAGAATTTCTTCCTAACATCTCATGTAAACCTACCTTCTTCCAGTTTAAAGCCATTTCCCCTTGTTCTATCACTACCTGCCCTTGTAAAAAGTCCCTCCCCAGCTTTCTTGTAGGCCCCTTCAGGTACTGGAAGGCTGCTATAAGGTGTCCCTGGAGCCTTCTCTTCTCCAGGCTGAACAGCCCCAACTCTTTCAGCCTGTCCTCATAGGAGAGGTGCTCCAGCCCTTTGATCATTCTTCTGAGTCTCCTCTGGACTCACTCCAGTAGGTCCATGTCCTTCTTAAGTTGGAGGCCCCAGAACTGGATGCAAGAACTCATTGGAGAATATGGTAACATCTTTAAGGCATAAAAAGGGTAATTTCACTGACAGAATAAAAAGCTAATTCTAAAACGTAGACAGGATCTGTGCCTCACAGTGCAAGCACTTGGGATCAAAAGCCAGAAAGTTAAGTATAAAAGCTCAAGGAGGGAAGAAAAAAAAAAAAAAAAAAAAAAAAAAGACAGAGTGTTATTATCAGGTCAGTAGTGGTCAGCAAGAAATTAGAGTTGAAAGACTAAGAAAACTTCCATGGCAGTTGGATTCTGTCCCAGAACACTAATGAAATGGTGAGAAAGATAAAAGAACAATTAGCTTATGTTTGCAGTATTTTAACTGCAGGACCACACTTACATAGAAAAGCAATAGAAGTAACTGCAAAGCAGCTTGTCATTAAAATTAAAAGATAGAAATCTAGAATAGCCTTAGACTTGTCACATAGATCTAGTTATAAAATCAGAAAACCAACTCTCCCCCACCAGACAGAACTGGTCCAAAGGAATTGGAAAGTCTTGATTTAGCAGTATCAACACGGATTAATCTCAGGGCTTATGTAAATGCTTATTGTGTTAGCTGGGCTGAGTAGCACAAGGCAGACCTAGGAAGAGTGGAATCCTTAAAAATCTCTGTTCTTTCTCACTACTGAACACTCACTTGTCTCACCCAACCTGAGACCACGCTTGCCCAAAGGTGAATGGAAGGATTCTGCACCCTTGTCCTCTGCCCAGGTCCAACATTTGCAGTATCTTTGGCTAAATTCTGTGGCAACCTTGTCTGCTCCCTTTTTAAGTGAGAAGCTATTGTCATTATGACATTCCCATGGCATTCATTTTGCAACAAAATACAGCAGAAAGCAGATGAAATATCATAAGAGGCTGCTGTGCGGCTGGGATATCCAACTCACATTCCCTACTTACCCCAGAGCTGTTCTTCTAAGTGTGCTGATGCTTTTGCCTGCCAAAGGTGTATTAGGAAGCAACAAAGTGGATCTTTTATTAGTTATTCCATGGGATATTATTGCAGAACATTCACACTAATAAATGGCAAGTTTTATAGAAGGTCTCAAGTACAGATTGCAGATGTGATCCCCTAACTCTCACTGGAAAGAAGCCAGAGGCTGGTATGTAGAATTGTTTTGATTCAGGTGGGATTTCTGTCTTAATATCTTATTTTGTTGTGGAAACTGAAAGACCACCATATATAAATCTGCAGAAATTAAGCCTTAAAAAGCCTACATTGCAACATTTTTATTGATAAAAAAAAGATAAGGGAATATCTGCCTATCTACAGGAAAGTCCTGAATCTTTGTCTTAAGAAACATGTTAGTCCCCAAAATTCTTCACTGGCATGAATTGCACTGTTCAGAATCCTTTCCCAAGATGATCTGTAGCCAGCATGTATAAACCACTGCTAAAACAGACTGGGTGAGGATATCTGTTTGGTGAGGAAATTCTGCAGCTCCTTCCCAATATGCCTTTTGATACCCAACCTATTCCAAATCTAGCACGAAAGAAATCACAGGAAGTCAAGGGAAACAAACAATGTGCTGCCCGGCAAATTCATAACCTTTTGTATGATTAGTTTGCTTCCTTTGCTTTCTACATTGTAGAAAGCTAGTAAGAAATGGACCCTAAACTGGATACATGAAGTATAGCATGTCTGGAACACAGAGATGCAATTAATAGAATGCTGTAAGAGTTGGCATTATGGTTAATTTTCTCATTTTATATTAATTATTAGGAATTAGAAAGCAGAAAAGAAAACTTGGGTTCATTTATTTTCACAAATGGAAGATACCAAGACTATTATCCACAGAGCTCTATTTTTAAAAGATATATCACAAGGGTTATGGAGCCGCCACAGGAAAACATTTATTAAAGAACAGTTCTATGAAAATTAATCTTGATTTGGAAACAGCTATGACATCCATTGTAGTTCTAAATGGTAGATTATCAGGAAGATTGTTCAGGGAGAGGTAAATGTTTCCCAAACAATCCAGAGTAAGACCTGCTGTGATCCTTTCAGTAATAGATCCCTAACACGAACCTATTATGTGATATTCCAATTCTTGAACTGATGATCAGTTGTGAAAGACCTATGTAAAAGATCAGTTGTCTAACTATTTAAAATGCACTTGTTTAAGGTTAACTACCCTCTATCTGGATAAGATCATTCTTATTGCAGGATAAATGCTAAGGGAGGTAATTGATGTTTGGACAAGAGTCTTATGCAGTAGCCCCTATAATTCTGAAGACTTCAAATCAGGGCTTAAAGTCTATAGTAAAACGAATTAAAAAAACGTGTGGCATATAGAAAAATAATGAGTAACAACAAAGAACATGTTGGAGATTTGATCCCAGTGTAAAAATGTACATTTTTATTCCAGCTTGTTACGTATTATCCTCAAGTGGGAGAGCTGCACAACCAATTTAGATGCCTCTAGAGAAAAAGGGATGCTGTTGTACACAAAGAGCCCTCCTATGATGACATTTTAAGCTGTGATCAGCATTTTCTAACCAGAAGAACAAACTTCAAAATGTTAATAAATTCTAAATGTGCATACAGCACTGCAAGAATAAAAGGAGAAAAACAGAATTCTGTCTTTCTAATAATAATAAATTTCACTCCACTGTTCAAATAGGGGTTTATTTTTGTTCTTAATGGAAATGTTTGGGACCTGGAAGAGGAATATATAGTTAATTACATTTATATGACTGCTATTAGATCATCAGTATAAATGCTACTTCATTACTATGTTATCCACCTTTCCAGTTAATGTAATTTAAAAAAAAACCAAAACTACAGATATCACTATGAAGTTTCTATTCCAATGTTATTTATAAGGATATTTTTGTTTTAGATCAGATTCATTTGAATGATGCAATGAAAACTGTGCAAATATACCCAGCAAGTAATCAAAACATCACCTGAGCAGGCAATAAAAACCATTTCTGTCCAAGGTTGATTTTACAGCTGAACTCATGTCTTTAATTTTTTGATTCTGTTGTCAGACATACTGTTGAAATATTTTTTTAGCTTGTTTTTAGCTTTGCTGTACTCCAAGAATAGCTTCACACTTGTCAGTTGCTTCTGGCATATTTAGAGATTTCCCAGTAGTATGCGATTTCCTGCCTTGTGTTGTTGTCTAAAGAAAAATCAGGTAAGCAGTCTTCAATGTTTTCCCTGGCATAGTAACTACTTTTTTTTTCTTTGTCTTTCTTTTTTTTCTTTCATAAAAGATATCTGCTTATTTTCTTCTTGTAATTTCCTCACTAAAAAAATCTATAGTTCTATCTTTATGCTCCTGTTGCTTTGTGGTCAAGTGTCTGAGAAGCTTCAATGGCTTTATTGACTCATTTGCAAGCACAAGAATCAGTTGTTGCCATATTTTCCATCAGATTCCACAAATTAAAAAAAAAACAACCAAAAAACCAAAAAACTCAAAACCCACACAACAACCTCAGCATCATCCTATAATACTTTCCAGTATAAATTTTTAAAATATTTTCTAATGCCAGTAAAGGTCTGAGAGAATTTTTGAGGAGCATTAAAATGTGAGTGAACTCCACTATGTTCTTTTTTTTTTTTCCCCCCACACGTTTATCCTTTTCCCTTCACTTTTAGCAGTATTGTCACATATTGGCTGACTTTCCATGGACATTTTAACTGGCTCCAGAACTAGTTCTCTCTGTGTTTATGATGACTGTTTCTACCTTCAAAACAGAAACATTGCTGCTTCCCACCTCCCACACATGTAGTCACTTGTTTTGTTCAATTTCTTATCTCTCAGTATTTTCCCCTTTGCCATCCAAATGTGTTAATAATTAAACCTGACTCACAGTTCACTGGTTTCAAGGGCTAAAAATTAGAGACACAATGCTACAATTTAGCATGACTTCCCTGCAAAGTTCTCATTTCTTAATGATCTATACTGGAGCTGCTGCAGAATCTGTTTATTAATGTTGATACTCTCTCTGTGTGCATGCAGTACGTTACTCCTGCATGTCCATTTCTGTTTCCTCTTTAGCAAGCACCACACAGTGCAAAATTTGTCAATACATTTGCTATGTAATAAGTAAAGTGGAAAAATATTAGAGCTGGTGATGAAAACATTTACCCAACACAGTCAGGAATTTCACACTGGATTCTAAATCCAGGTCCAAAACTATGAAGATTGCAGGAGGACAAATCAAGGATTGCTTAACCATTTCTCCTCTGTGACAGAAGCAATCAACTTCCTTAACCTCAGTTAACAGCAACAAATGAAGGAATCTTGGGGTTGTCACAAAGCAATATCTACTGCATGGGCAGAAATCTTCTACAATTCTTTAAAATCTAATGTTCTAATCTAGCATGATTAATTTAATCCTCATTCAAAAATATGTGTAAACATATATGACTAACTTGAAGCAAAGTCCATTGGAATCAATGGAACTTAAATACTCGTGAGGCATGAGATACTTGGCTGAACAAAATGCAGTTAAATGTAGTCCTATTGAATCATGAACTTTGAGTTTTGGTTTATTAAATGCAGTGGGTACTTAATAGACAGTACCCATCAAAACTGTGCTTACCCGTGCTTGCAATGATGTTATGAAATTTCCACTATAAAAACAATAGACTAAGAAGAAGAAAAAGAAAAAAAAATAAAAAAAGGAAATGAAGTTTAAAAAACTTCCTAAAGCAGCAGATTATGCTGGAAGACAGATGTTATCTTTATATCTATATATTTCTTTATAGAAATAGAAAGGTATTTCTATATATATTTTTATAGAAATATAACCTAATTTTCTCAGTTTTAAAATGCTAACAATGTAAAATATTTGTTAGGCACTCAGAAACTGAAGTAGTGAGTGCTGTAAAAACACCTATTTTGCCTAGATTATAGGTGGCAGATAGGCCAAAGATTGAAATATTTGGTCATGAAAAATTTACATACATTAATATTGGAACTAAAGTAAACTTTCACCTATTGGCCTGCGATGAGGTACACAGCAGGTTATACTGCAGATGCTAACACAGATGTCGACTATAGTATGTTCTTGTCTGTTCAGCAGATACAAAACTTGACTTATTTTTTTAATGTTATCAAGTTGCCTCTTTCCATGAGAATTAAATCCATGTAACAAAACCAAAAAATGATACCTCAACTAAGTTCTGCATCTGCAATATCATGAGATTTTTGGAAGGGAGGAAGGTGCTGACAAAATAGATACTCACTATTTTCATGTTCTAATACAATTACTGTTACAGCTATGCTGCTGATTTTTTGTCGTTGTTATTTCTTTTCATCTACCATGGGAAAAAAAAGCATCCTATGAGTGCTACTTTCAGCTCTTAACACCAAATTCTTAGCTGGTACATTCAGTGAAGTTCCACTGAAAGCAGTATCTTCCCATGTATTTACACCAAGGCTATAATCCAGACAAGGATTTAAAATCCTCACACCTGCTGGCCTGTGATAACTGTGTGATCTGTTTGTGACGTCCTGTATCTGATACAGGCTAGACATTTAATAACTTTTACAGCATCTAACGTGCCATCTTGTTAGAAAAGGAGACAAAGCTGAAAAGACAATTATCTGCAAGCTCTTATTTGAAGATAATCAATAAACGCTTCCATAATAATTGTATCCTGGTAGCATTCAAAAAGCAGACACTGGACAAACAGAACTGCAGTGATTCCTTTCTGTTTCTCAGGCAAATGAGGTAAAACTTCTGAGGGGCTGTGATAGTTTCACTGGGCTAGCCCTTGGCTAGTAGCCAACACAGCCGTTCACCCACTTCCCCCCCACCCCCAGGGCATAGGGGAGAGGATTGGGGGGCAAGGATAAGGAGGCTTGTAGGTTGAGTTAAGAGCAGTTTAATAATAGAAATAAAAGAAAACTTAAAATAATACTAATATTAAAATAGTAGTGATAATGATAGCAGTAACAAAGTATGCAAATGAGTGATACCCAGTGCAACTCCTCACCACCCACCAACCAAGCCCAGCCTGTTCCCAGATAACGGTCCCGGAGGAGCAACAAGCCTGAACCGAAACCGCAATCCTGGAAGAACGAGAGCCTGAGCGAAAACCGAAGAGAGCTAAAAGAGGAGGAGACACTCCTTAATATATTGGACATGACATGATATGATATGGAATATCCCATTGGCATATCTAAATGCCAATTTAGCTTATTAATTTAAATATTCCTTACCTCCTTAAATCTCATGCTTGTAGACTAACAGAACACAAGAAGTCCTTCACTTTCAGCAACAAAAATGCAAACCCTGGTATGTTATCAGTGTCTCTCATAGCAAGTCCCAGGCTGAAAAGCAGAACGCAGCACTATTCTAACTACTGAAAAAGAAACCCAGCTCTGTTTCAGCTAAAATCCAGGACAGGGTCTCTCCTGCCTTAACAATCACAAAAAGAAGCCAGACAGGGAACATTAGCCTCTGAGACCTTTCTGCAGCTATGACTGGACCTCCTTGTGCTGAGCCTCTGCATGGTCATATTTTTCTCTTCTGTTCCAGCAGTGTCTTTCAGCACGCTGAGGGTGTGCAGGCAGTGATGGTCCCGTTCGCAGCCCCTCCAAGGAGTCTGACATCCCCAAGAAACCATAAAAGAAGTCCAGCCTGACTTAGTGCATGGTACTAGGATCTAAATGGAGGACCCCTTTCAAAATGGGAGCCTGGTGTATGGCCATTGTATGTCCTTGTCATAAAATACAAGTGTCTCCTCAGTTCAGCTTTACTCTTGCTTTTGTCACTGTGATTGCTACATGCTGCTCTCCTTACTTTTTAACTTTTCTATCCAAGTTACATTCTTATCCCATCATTGATGTAGTTGTACACTGTATAGCACAATAGAGCACATTCTTAGTTGGCTCTTAAGAAATTACCATAACACAGTGATTAATAATGATATTAACAGCAGCAACCTTTCAGACTATGCATTTTACCGGGTGATAATTCAAATCCCAGCTTTCTGCCAAGAAAGCATAGTTAAACTGAAAGGTGTGAAATTAGTGTGCAATTTTCCAGATAAAGTATAATGTATTACTTGCATAAGCAAGTGATAATGCTCACAAATGCATTTTCAATATTGCAAATGCATAGAAATAAAATTTTGTAAACTGGACCTTTTTACTTCACAATTAATCAAAAGATATTTATGGAAATGCATTACTACTTCAAAGTTTTACTCCAGCATCATACAAAACAGCTTCTTGGCTACTAGATGGCAAGCTTAACAGTAATACTTTGAATTTATTTTTAGTTTTGGCAACGAGAGTACATATTTTTGTTGTTTAGGCTGTTTAATAAATTCTATGAAATTCCAACTGTGCAAGGCTGCTTTACTTACCTGAATAATCAATACAGTGAACTAGTAATATTTTACATGAAAGTGGGATTTGCATTCAACTACAACAAATATTGAAGGTACATGATTATAACCATGAGATTTTTTCTTGGTTATAATAATGTACCTTGAAGTTTCATGCTTCTGAAGGTCATTTATGCCAGGAACAGAAGACACAGGGAGCAACGTATATGTTGTATAAATATTTTCCAAAATGTTTTTCCAAGGTTGACCAGATAAATCTATTTGGTGAGATGTCTTCAAAATTCCTGTTGCAAGTGCACATCATCTATAGATCTGAAATGCAAACTCACCATTCTGTTTATAAGGATTAGAAAGGTCAGTAGGCAAAAATCCCTTCACACTGTAGATTTGCATTTAAATTTTATTTAATTTAAAAAGTGAAGTTGGTTTTGCTGTCTTGTTTTAGGCCTGTATCAAATTCCAGTGGAAATCCTCCTTTCAGTCAGTCATATTGTGCATAAGAATTCATAGTCACAATTACACAAATGTTTTCATACTTATCTCTATGCCTAAGTAGTCCTGCTGAGTTCAGTATTTTACTGATATGGTAAAATTTAAAACGTGCATGTAGGTGTATGTAGGATTGGTTCCTTAGTTGTCTGAATACCTTTTTTTTTTTTCACTTCAGCAAGCCTCTCATGGCTCCACGCAGCTGTCTATTCACAGAAAATAAAAGAATAGGTAGTTCAACTACTTTAATGAATGAGTGAAACGAAAAACTTCTAATTAGATCTTGCATTAGCATCAACATTAACCTTTTTTACCCTTAACATTTTTAGTACCTTTTCACAATGTTTGCAATACTTGTTAAAGACTGTACAAAGAAATGAAATAGTGATATTCTGTACCCATTTTTGCTTTGAAAAGGATACTTAAACTTTTTGAAGAAAAAATTAGCAGTGAATATTCAGTTATGCCTTGCATTTTGGAGGCTGCAATTTTTATTAGACTCAAACTGAGGTCATATATAATTAAGTTACAGCAAAATTCCCATTTTAAAAGCTGAGGCAGTTTTGGACAGATGTTTATTCTGGAAGGACATATAGAATTGCATAAATGGTGAGAGAAAACTTACAATTGGAGAAGCATTTTAAAATAAGTAGCTAGTCAAAGTGCAGCTATTTATTGTTTAAGATTCAGTTTATTCCCTGGATTAGTGAAAGGAAAGAAAGAGAATTTCAATTACAACTGTTATCTGTTATGTATATTAAAAGCTTTCCATTTTCACTGGTGACAACAACAGCATGCACACAACTATTGACTAGAAGCCTTTCATGAGGAATGGATTAATAGCATCTCTCCCTCTAGGAGATATAAATATTTAATCTATAGCTTAGGAAAACTTCAAATAGTTAAACTGTTAACAATATCATTCTCCATTTTTCGACTCATCCCAGAAGTTTTACAGCAGGAAAGCCTTACAAGGGTGGAAATCAGTTTTCACTGCCATATAGCACAATCATTATATGCCTTGACTTCATAATGCCCCCTTGTCATATGGTCTTCTTGTTCTTGGTGCATGTAATTAGAAGTATAACTGAAAGTAGTGCAGTCTAGCTTCAAAGAGAGGCATATTAAGATGGATTCAGCATGGTTGTATTATCCAGATCTTTACCCATCCTGCTACAATCCTGTCCTTAAGGCTACAGACCTCTTTTCACAAGAACTAGTGTAAAACTCAACCACCTAGAATAGTTTGAAAAGGGTTTTTACTTTTGGTATAAAAGGTAAAAAAACAAATAATGTGAATCCTTGGAGGTTTCCAAGACCAAACTGGAGCAATCTGTCATAAATTCAGTGTTGACTGCTGGAGGAAGTTAGACTAGAGACCTCCTGAGATCCCTTCCAATCATAATGTCTGTCTAATTCTGTATTATACTCGCCTTATTATGGCATCATGATGCTGTCTGTATGCTGCAGTTCACATGCCCATGTTCCTATTTCCTTCTACAGGCTGTTTTCTGTTGTAGGTGTTTTCTACAGAAAGTGGTCACAATCTTTTCTCATCTCTTTCTCCCCAGTAAAATAAAAGTTTTTAACACACATCTATTGAGCTGTAGGAAACCTCCAAATAACTGTGCTAAAAGAATTTGGAGGTTCAAAGTAAGTTTTGACTGTGAACTAATTCTGTAAGTCTGTTTAAACTGGCACCCACCTGCTAAATTTGTATTAACCATGAAATGTACCTTTTCATTTTCTTTGTTTTCAAAATTTATTGGGTCTTAAACCATAGGCACTCTGCTACCAAAAAAAAAAAAAAAAGGGGGGGTTGAAACCATGCCTCACTCCTAAGTTGAATTGAAGGACCTTCTGAGTTCACCCAATTTTAAGGAAACATTTGTTCATTTGGCCCAGAGAAATTAAAACAGAGATACAATTACAATATTTCATTACTACTTTATGTGCTGTTGGCTAAGAAAATAGCATGCCTTGTCTATGCTAGACTGCTAGACTGATAAACTAACTAGTCCTAATGGGCATTGGACCTTTGAAGACGGCCATAAACAAATTGTATTCTATTAAAACACTAATTCTCAAAAATCCCTTTGTTTTTCATATTTAACCTCTCAAGTAAATGTTTGCAAGTGTAAATGTTTCCTAATAAGTGAGCAGAAGCAGTCCCAAAGTCAGAGAAATGAAACAGAAAACTACACACAAGCATAGTCATGAATATTCCTGGCTGGCTTAACACAGCTGTCATTGACATTCAGCACTCGGCACTCACCATGGAGCTTCAAATAGATTACATAAAATAGATGGAGAGACAGATGATAGATTATTCATTGAGAGTCAACCCCTACAGGGAGAGGACTTATGTTTCTGATTTTTGTACTCCCTCATGATAAAGGTTACACTATAAAGAAATGCAAACTGTCCTCCCATTCAAGTAATAGCAGGGTCTGACTGTGACTACTTTGATAGATTTAAATGAGAGGGGAAGCATCAAATGTTATAGTCACCTAGTCTAAGACCTCGCTGGAAAAAAAAAAATCAACAAAAAGACCAAAACCAGCAAAAAATACCCCACAGCATACTTAACAAAGTTGCCCAGAAAAAAAATTTTCCCATTAGACAAAATGAGATTAGATTTTTCAAATTTGTTTTCAAAGTGTATTGGAGAAAAAAACAAACAAACAAACCCCAAACAAAACCTTAAAAAGTTAACAACTAAACAGAAGTTGTTGAGAACAGACAAAGGCCTTATAATACAGCACCAGCACAAGATGGGTAGGAACAATTCAGAGCCTATAGAGCTTTAAATGTTATTCCCTCATATCTCAGATGAGCAGTCACTAATGTATCAAGTCATTCTACTTTCACCTATCACCGTCTCTACGTAGCTAGATTTGAAATATCTTGGTAGAAAATAGTTCTTTGTCAAAACAAACATATTTGTATGTCAAATTTATATTGTAATAAAATTAGGCTTCCAGCAACAGCAACAAGTCAATTGAAAAATGTTAGTGAATATGAGCTACTTTGCTTTTATCAAGAGGTAAACTCATGGTTGACTTGGTAAAGTCAACTGCAGCTTGAAACGTTACTATCTCTATTTGGATTTCACACAGAGGTGAATGTAAGCAAGTGCTAATCACTTATGTTAATAAATGCCAGATTCTGTGAAAATGTACATTAGTGGTAGTGAAAGCAAATTGCCAAATTAGGCTAAACCTGTCTACTTGCTAGAAATTCAATTGATTGGACATCAATTGATATTGGAGGTAGTGTTGTGCAAGCATGGCAACATACTGAAATATTTTCTCATTCAAATAAAAGGAAAATAGTTATGTACTTTTAGGCAAATCATTAAAAAATAGTGTCAGTCCAACATACTGGTCTTTGAGGTACCCTTTACTCCCTGGGGATCTATGACCGGAGCACTTGA
Source organism: Antrostomus carolinensis (assembly GCF_000700745.2). Classification (NCBI taxonomy): domain Eukaryota; kingdom Metazoa; phylum Chordata; class Aves; order Caprimulgiformes; family Caprimulgidae; genus Antrostomus; species Antrostomus carolinensis. The sequence continues at coordinate 13,646 of NW_010304547.1, read as the reverse complement.
GACCTCTCAGCACTAAGCCAATATTTTGCAGCTCATCTCATCAGTAAGTTGTAATAGTCTGAGGAATATGTATATGTGAAATTCAGGGAGTCTAGTGTTTTTTCTGGAATATATAAAAGACTATATTCAGATGTGGAACTGGAATCAGTCAAGTTCAACATGCACACCACCCTATCTAAACACGGCTTGAAGCAAATTAGCAGGGAATAGTCTAGCCTTCGGAAGTAATGATTATGTCAAGGAGACAGCCAAGTCAAAACAAAAACTTGAATTTCCAAAATATAACAAAAGAAGATGCAGAAAGATGTTGAAAAATTGCTTTCCTTTATTGTAGGGACTCGTTTTGCCTGATAGATCTAGTAAGAAAGTCAGACAGAGATATGAAAGCTAAGAGGATTACAAGGAATTTTTTCTGGAACTCAAGATGCAGAAAGCTCTCAGAGAGCTGAACCTTGAGGGATAATTTTTACAGATAGGTTAACTAGAGCATGAGTTCATAAGCAGCAGAACTGTGCAGATCCACAGAGAAGGGCAGAGAATTTGCACCACAGCTAAGCCCAGGAGCCCAGAGATGGCAGAGTATCTAATTATTGCTCAGACACAGCATATGTTAAGGAATACAAGACCTAATATGAGGACCTAAGTTATATGAATGTGAAAGAGAGAGCATTCATCAATAGACACCATGCTACAGTGTAAATATATTATATGAGTTTAGATCCTTTTTCTGAAAGATCATTGGAATATTTTTTTAAGAACTTATGAACTATTTACTAATCCCATAATTATTTTCTTTACAGCCATTTTTCAGTTGGTTTGTGCTTTATATTACTGCAATGTTTTGCCTGTCCCTTTTTGTATACATCATAAAATAAAGTACAGAAGAGCTATATCTTTGTATCCAGACGAAGCTGAAATAGTGGAAAATCCCATGACAGTATTTTAACTAACAGATCTCTTTGAAGAGAGCCACAATCACTCAGTATAAACAAATCAAGCATGATAAGAATGAATTTTTAAAACACATAGATAAGTATTTTTCCAATGGGCAACTTTTGAAAATGAATAATTTGGAAGGCAGGACTTTCTAGTTTTTCAAACTACCATTAACCTGTTGGTCAACTTATCTATACAGGCTCATTAGACAGTAGGGAGAATTGAAATAATATCCTCTCCATATTTTTTCACAAGGCATGCTAGTTCTCCTTGAGTAACTCCACAGCAAGTTTGTGTTGTTTTTAAGCATGCTTCTTGCCTGAAAGCCTATGTGCTTTACAAAAGATTTTTTCTTCTTTTGAAAAGTGAGATTCTGGGTACCCCTGCCTGAGTGTGCAGAACAGCGACTGGATTGCCAGGAGTCCTGTGCAGCTCCTGAGCGATGGCCAGGAGAACGTGGATACCTGGCACCAGCGCAGTACGGGTGTTAGTGCCAGTTGGAGCTCAGGATCACTCTGGTGAACACAGACAGAAAAATCCAACTCCTTTGAAAACAATAAAAAATCCTCATTGATTTCAATGCTGCCAGCACTTACTTGGCACCTCTGTTTCCCACATAGCAGAAAGGGATAAATCTGAGTACACTGTCTTCTGTCCCAGGAGCGGAATGAATACTAACCTTATGGGGAAGGCAATGTTGTATTTAAAATCTCCAGTCATTGTCATGCATGAACATATGCAATACTACCCTGACTTAATCAGACCTCTGTAGTTCCCACAGACTCTCAGTGATATAGTTTGTACAGGAACCTTCCTATTATGTAGTCATATTTTAAAGTGCAATGGAGTCCAAATAAGAGCATGTAAGGATTAAGACTTCTTTACCTCATTTCATGACTTTTTTGCTAGTTTTTATGTCATCTAACATACAGACTTTATCTTCAATTCCAAAAAGGATGTCAGTGGCTGTGCATCAGACACTGCAGTCATATTATTTAACTTATTATATCTTCCAGTTTACATTAATTATTATTTTTCATATCAGCCTTAAGACACAAAAATTAAATTTATGCAAATAATGTTCATATATCAACAATTTTTCTTAACCTGTAGCATAACTACTGCATTTTTATGGGTAAATTCTCCAGAGTGAAACTGTTTCTTCACAGTTGTGTACAGTCTATGCCTCTTCTTAGGTGAGCCCTTTTAAGGCTTTTTAGTCAACAATATGTGGATTCTTTTTTTTATCCTGTGACTTCCTGTAAGTTCAGAGAGGATGGGGTTTTGTTTCTGTTTTGCATTTTGTTTGATATTATACATGTTTGAACTTTGATTAGAGGTTGCGTCTACTAAACTAAAATACTGATTCCTGAATTTCTCTGGTAAATCTAACTTCTGTGTAATACCTTGAATAAACCTCAATATTAGTTTTATGTCTCTGAAAAATATATGCAGTTTTGTTTATTTGTGGTCTTATCTGCATCTGAACTGAAATGTAGACTCTTGCCCAATGCCCATTTTCAGACTTTTTGTGGCCATAAATTAAATTGTACATCTTTTAGAATCAGTTATGCTAGAATTCAGTTAATGGTAAAATGTCAGTGTCAATAAAATCATCTCAAAGAGACGTCTGACAGACACAATGACGTATCTTAGAAACAGACATGTATCACAAAAAGCTGCTTATTCACACTGCATCTATACTTACGTGAATTTAACAATGAAATCTTTATGAGGGCAAAGCACTGTCAATCAACCTAAGACATGCAGGCAAAACTACTAATATTGCTAGTAATTAAATTTATTAGAAGGGTAAGTCTCAAAACAGAAATTGGATCTAAATTTTTTACAGAACACAGAACATCAAGAAGAAATCCAAAATTGGCTTAACTAACACAGTAAGCAATGTAGCACCCATGACTTTTATACCATTTATATCACCAAAAACATATCCAATCTATGAATAGGTAGATTCATAGATTTACCAACAAGACTAAAGACACAAGATTGCTTCTTGTTTCACTGAAAGTAGAAGTAGTGAGTAGATAAAATGAAACTCCTAAGTAAAACCAGTGACACACTTGTTTCAACATTAAATTTCAAACAGGAACATGCTCTTCAGGCAAATGCATAATTACAGTGAAATAGGCAGAGTGCCCAATGCCACAGGCTATTAGGAATTTTTTCATTTTTATACAGGATAGAAAAGTTTTGAAGAAGATTACTTTAGACCTAGACTAGAAATGCTAAAGTGCTTAACAGCAAACATTTTAAATAAATGATGCTACCTTAAAATTCATAATCTTATTTTAGATTTATGACTGATTCAAAACATTTAAGAAAGAAAACATGGCTACAATAATTATGCTTCTTCATGCATTAGTTACAGAATGTTATCTTTTAACATTTAATTTTATCCAAGGACCAACAGCTAGGCTTTTCCCAAAGCTGGTGATTTAATTAACTTGGAAACCTCTGTAGCTATTTCTAATAAGTGCTGTATTTTTCTGGTTGGACAGTAAACCCACCACAGCTAAATGTTAATTTTTTTTGACCCATAAACTAAAGAAAAGCAAAACCACCCATTAGTCTCAGAGCAGAAACACCACAGAATCTTTAAGTGTCTTATTGACTGGATAAAGCAGCACGAAAACAACAACAAAAAAATGATATGACTGTACTCACCCCAAATTGATAATGAAATCAATGAAAAGAGCTGTAGAGCTTCATAAAATAAATAAATAAATGAATAAATGAATGAATGAATAAATAAATAAATAATCTGACAAATGGTGTGATTGGAGATAGCTAAGAAACTGCAGCTAGGAATCAAATTGAGCAGCAGCACCACTGGTTGTTCAAGCTGGTATATAAGGAAACATGGTGTTTACTTGTAAAACAACAATGTTACTTTACTAGACTTCTTTAGAAGTAAAATTTATATTGATACACAAAATTGTGTCCTTAGAGGCATTTATAATTCAAATCATACCTGCTGAGTTTACAACACATAAAATATTGCTTCACTATAATCTTTATTATTTTAAATTTATATATTATTTATACTTAAGTTTATCCAACATGAATGTATGTGGCATTAACATCTATGCCCAAATATACACAATAACCCATAAAAACAAATGGCAAATAATAGTGCCCTTGAAACTAAATTATAGAAATAGGGAGCAATAGAAATTTTGGAACTTGTTTAATAGTGCATTGTACAGCTTTCCTCATTATTTATCTTGCCTTTCAGTGTCATTCAGAAAATGTGTCTTAATTGGTAACGGTACTCATAGCAACAGGCAAAGCTTCCAAAAAGTAGTGTGTCCCTTTTCTTGTGAAGCTTCAGGAGTTGAAAATCATAATTTAAACATTAAAAATTGAAAAAGATAAGTACAGATGGGAAGAGAGAAACATCTTTGAAGTTCTGAAATGGAGATTTGTGACAAGGAGATTTACAGAATGATTTTTATGCAGGTTCTTATTCAGCGGGCAAAAAAAATAAAAGCATGCCACATTTGGAATATGACTGAAGAAAATCATCTCCATCTTCTCTCAAATTGGAAATGGTGATTCGTAAATGAATAGGGTAGTATAGCTCTGTCTGATTCTCAATGCACCTTTCCTGAAGCATAACCTCAGGCTGACAATGAAACTCACAAAAGAAGAGAATCAGTCACATTGCCTAGAAAAAACTCTTGGGAAAAAAGATGAGGGTGGATTCCAGGTACTGTCAGGTCACCCTGTGCAGAGATATAAAACAACTATCACTAAAGTCAGCTTCACTTGAGTGACTGAGATTAGTTGGCCAAAAGAAGGACTTTGTTTCAGTGCAACATATTGGTAAGTACTGTTATTCAGACTTCATTTAATTTAAAACAGACAGCTTCATTTTAGCTACATACAGTACAATGCCACTTTAAATATGTAAACATGTGGAGATTAATGGCTGAATCAAAGTGAACAGAGAAAGACAGAGAAAGGACAGAAGGAGCTAGAGTAGAAAAAGGAACAGCAGCAGAGCCGTAGTCATGTGACTGTACTCCAGAACAGCCTCTGAGCCTGCAGCCTGTTGCAAGGAGAGGCAGTAGAGCAGAGGAATGTGAGACTCGGATAGGTAGTCTTGACTAAAGACAATATTTCCTGTTCTTTTCTAATGTTTATCTCATTGTGGTATTAAAACATATTAATCTTCATAGTGCAGCTATGGGTCCCAGCCACCATCTAACAGCCACTGAGTCTGACAATAGAGTTATCACAAAGACAGCTTGAGGCGTCAGCAGACTTTTCCTTTGGTGAGAGAGATACTGCCTAAAGGCTGTTTTATTATTCTTTTTTCTTACAGAAGCATTCCACACTGTTAAGTATCTGTGATCCCAACCTTTATTCCTAGACTTTACAGAGAATTTGGAGCATCTCTGTGTTTGCAGGATGCAGTGGATAAAGCACTGGCTTGTAACTTGAGAAAAATGGATTCATATGTTGATCTGTCACAGCCTTTTCTCTGGTACTGAGAAAATGTCTTTTAGTGTTTCAGTTTCCACTTTGTAAAGCAGTGGGGGTAGTACTTTCCTACTTCAACAGTGTGACACAAGGACAGAGATGTTAAAAGCTCTAAGGTGGACAGATACTCCATAAGTGCATGCTATCAACACATACAAGATAAAAAAAATAGAGCTACAACCTCTTAGACATGTGAATGTCATCAGTAAGTGATATGTGGCAGCTAGAAAAAGTACTAAAAAAATGTGGAAATCCATAGTAACAGGTATAGCAGCAACTGTGGGAAATAGCAAGAAATCTGATTACTCTAGATGAAGAGAAATATTTGTCACTGAACTACAGAGGTCATCTGAGAGCAGTAGACACATTCCCTCATTCTTGCTTGATTTTTAATTACCTCTAGTTGGTCAGATCTATTGGGTGTTTGAGGGAATTTTAATGCTTTCAGCTGCAATTTAGGTAGCAGCAGCAAAACCCATGGATTTTCTCTCTAATCTCTTACTCTGAATATCTGTTAAAGACATCAGCTAAGTTGTTCATTCTCCATGCTTTTTTATAGTTTTTAAACTACAAAGTGCCAATTAGATATTATTTTAACAAAAAGGGTTGCTTGTTCTTAAAAAAAAACAAAACAAACAAACAAAAAACCAAAACCCAAAAAACCTGTGAAATAAAATCCACTTGCCATTACAGTGACAAACCAGAGGGTCTATTATAAAAAAAACCCAAAAAAACCCAAACAGAAAATGAAATGTAGAGGAACTTCATGTTTTGGCACCTTTCCAGAGATTGTTAGTGAGCTTTCTGGTTTGAAAAGAAAATACTATATTCATTATATGTTATTAGCAGTTCTACATAGAACTGTACTCCTCAGTGGAGACTCCCTGGAAAATCATCTTCATTTTCTATGGAATGGAACAGGGAGAGACATTTTGAATGGCTACTTTTTAAACGTGAATGCAATTCATTGAAAGGGGCTAAAAGCCCCTTAGTAGCTGAATTCTACACCAGTCAAACCTGCTATGAAACTAATAATTAAGGATTTAAATTAAAAATATTAGAAAGTTTCAGACACTGAACAGGTTCTGCATAAAATTTCCTGGAAATCAATGCTGTACTTCATTATATGATGCAAATTATAATTTTTGATCTTCTAGTGTCCAACATATATATCACTTAAAAAAACCCAGTGTTAGCTAAGTATCTTTAAAATGATTTGTTATAATGGAAAACTTAAAAAAAAACACTCTGAAAATTAACAAAGATATATCTTAAACTGAAAGAAAACAAAACTCCAGGCAGAACTGTTATTGAAGTAAAGTGTCCTGGAGTCTTATCCAGGGTGTCTGTCACCATATTTTCTGAAAACCTTGACCTTGACAGGCTTGAGAGGTGGGCCTGTGCTAACCTCATGAAATTCAACAAAGCCAATGCAGGCTGGGTGATGAGTGGCTTAAAGCCACCTCCAAAGAGAAGGACTTGGGAGTGGTGGTAGATGAGAAGTTGAACATGAGCTGGCAATGTGCACTTGCAGCCCAGAAGGCAAATAACTGTATCCTGGGCTGCATCAAGAGAACCGTGGCCTGCAGGTCAAGGGAAGTGATTCTGCCCCTCTACTCCACTCTTGTGAGACCTCACCTGCAGTACTGCAGCCAGTTATAGGGTCCCCAACACAAGAAGGACATGGACCAGTTAGAACGAGTCCAGAAGAGGGCCACGAGGATGATCTGAGCGCTGAAGCACCTCTCCTATGAGGACAGGCTGAGAGAGTTGTTCAGCCTGGAAAAGAGAAGGCTTAGAGGAGATCTTATAGCGGCCTTCCAGTACCTGAAGGGGGCCTACAAGGAAGCTGGGGAGGGAGTTTTTATAAGAACAGTTAATGATAGAACAAGGGGTAATGGCTTTAAACTGGAAGAGGGCAGGTTTAGATTAGATATGAGGAAGAAATTCTTCAGTGTGGGGGTGGTCAAACACTGGAACAGGTTGCCCAGAGAAGTTGTGGGTGCCCCCTCCCTGGAAGTGTTTAAGGCCAGGCTGGATGAGGCTTTGAGCAACCTGGTCTAGTTGAAGGTGTCCCCGCTCATGGCCGGAGAGTTGGAATTAGATGATCTTTAAGGTCCCTTCCAATCCAGACCATTCTATGATTCTATGAAAACATCCTAAAGCCATTTTTAAGATTCGGTGGCTCTAAGAACCTAATAGATTTCATGCTAAAATAAGTGAGAAGAGTTTATTGTGTTTTCAAAATGTTTACTATTTAGAAGGCCTCTTGGAGTCTGAAAGTTTCTCACTCCATTATCTACAATGAAGCTCTAGAGGGCTGGTACACTTTTTCTCTTTAGAACTCTGTTTTTTGACAGTAGAGGACTTGTGAAAAAAGTAATGTCCTATACAAAACTTGAGGAATCAGAGACTTCACATCTCTTAACTGGGATAATTTCCTTTTTATGTCTTGACTAGTTCTCTGATCAACAGGGAGGGTTTGGGGTGGTTTTTTTGGTTTTTGGTTTTGGGTTTTTTTTTTCCATTGTGCTTCCCTAGAGCTATCAGACTAACTGTCTGGGTACTCTTTAATCTTCAAAGAATATTTTACACTTTCTTAAGAAGAAGTTGGGCCAGGTTTTCTGAACACAGAAGAAATTTCTTTTTCATAATTTTCTTTAGATTAATCCTTTTGTACATCAGTGCCTCATACCTAAATATGTTCCAGTGAAGAGAGCAGATGAAAGTAGCCAAAATTTAACTCAGAAAATTTCCATTAAAAAAAAAAAAACAACTTTGTGTGGTCTTTAGGCTTAATAGCAGGAAAATTTTAAAGTCAAGAGTAAAAAAGGCAGAAAATGCCAGAGAAATTAACTGCAGGGTACCTTCTTTCATCTACTTCATACAGTCAAGACAGATGCCCTCTATATAATATTGTATTATACTGGAAGTGATTCTCCAACATAGCTGCCCAAGGCTCACCTAAATCTCAAGGGTTGGAGAATTTATTGAGATCTCTTGCAAGTTTTCAAAATATTTCTAAAAGGAGAAGTCAAAATCAAAAGCCCAGTGTAATCAAAGCCCACTCTACCATTCTGGATTGATTACCAGGTAAAAAAGCAGACCATCAGTTTTAAATTGATATTTAATACTCCATCAATAAACCAACTAATAAGAATAAAGAAAGAATGACTTTTTGACCATTGAAATGCTTAATCTTTTCTTTGTTCACATTCTGTATGTGTGCAAGGCATCAGACTAAAAATCTGGATTTAGTCAGACCCCTACAGCTATGATACTGACCAGGTAGCTACTAACTAACTTTTACACCCATTACATTCCCATCCCTACCATAAAATAGGCTAGATTCTGTTTAAAAAGTAAACTGCTGAGCCTGTCCTTTTAAAAATAAATGAAAGCACATTTAAATCCACAACATACTAAAATCTAATCTTTTAAAACAACAGCAGCAAAAGCACTCTATTAAACAGCATACCTCCCTGTGAATTGAAATCCCTTTCAGCAAATGTTGTTTAAAGTCCAAAGGGTAGTCTTCTACTTACATCCCTACCGATTTTTCACAGCATCTGCCAGAAGTGAGCAAAACTCTCCAATAAAATAGCAGTTAGCAAAGTTTACAAAGGTCATTCTTATGGAGGTAGCATCCAGTAGTGAAAGGACAGACTATAAAAAGAATCCCAAACTCTACTCTTCTGTGACATCCAAATTGTTATCAGTAATCTTTTATAAGAATTTTTAAGAGAAAAAGTTGCAACAACATGCTCTTGCTCCAGGTATTTCTGAGCATGGAGATATTTCAGAAAACACTGACAAGATCTGAAAGAGGATTACCGAAAAGGTGACCAGCACAAAAGATCTTTTTAGGAAGGTGAGCTTCAACAAACAGCAAGCATCCCTCAACCAAACTATTTAGTACAAATACTGTAATGAAAAGAATGTTAATGATATTGAATACTTATCATGGAAAGTGCTAAGGAGTGTTCACGTTGCATGGAAAGCATTTCATGACAGTGCCCTTATGTAATAATTACTATACCATAAAATACCAGTGCTTCATTTAGCATTGATTTAACTGGCGTAATGAAAATGAAACCATGAATGAAACTCAGTGTTAATTCAGGGTTGAGGTGGATTCTCCAGCACTGTAATAGTCTTAATTCATGTTACGATTTGGAGCTTTACCGGACTGTAAATAATTTTGCAGTACTAATTTTGAAAGTTTATATTAATGCTCTTTTAAGTTTTCTATTTTTAGTCAGTACTTTTTTGTTTGTCCTCATATCCTGGTCATGCACTTTGCTGTTCAAAAGTTTTTCTTACTTCTATACAATCCTATGCTACTATAATTTTAGTAATTTTCTTTAATTTACTTCGTCACACACAAACTCTCACAGAGATGCTTATTTTAGTTAACCATCTCTACTAAGTAGCCATATGAGTGTGCTGTTTCTTCTTTGCTTTCTCTTTTAACTTAGGAGTCCCTGAGGATCCTAAATTACGATCAAGATTTTATTTCTCATTTTTCACCAAGATGAGGATTAATAATAAATGTTTTCTTCTTGACATTTCCTGAGGCAGAGTGACCACTAATATTGTAGTTACTATTATTTGATGATTCAGATATAATTAACAAACTCATTTGATTTACTTTCAACTGAAGGCAAGCTTTCAATGTGACTAATTTTCAGTTAACACCCCCAAGAATAAAAGTAAGTAAGAGTAAACATTGAGGAACTATTTTGTTAAAGTTTAGCCTGACTGAGCATTTACTGTATTTAGGTGCAGACAGAGCTTTCCATAATGACCACTTTGTGGGATGACATAATCTCCTTGATCTTATATAGTTTATATTTTCTGAATCTTGTTGATCTTTCTGATTGAAAATGTAATGGTAGTGTGCTTATATTCCTGTGACTTGAAACTACTGGATGAGTATGTCCACTTGTTTCTTTACCAAGTATAAGAACTTCTTTATAAACATACACTTCTCAAATAAAATAGACGTTCTGTCCTCCCTGTTTATGGCATACACTCACTACATAGTGCCTAATTTCTGGAATTCTATTATTTGAGGAAATTATGATTGATTCTGTTAACATTCTCTTTTACTGCTTGTCATTGAGATACCTCTCTCTTTTGTTCTGTTTCAACCTTTCCAGTGGGTATATGTTCATTTGGATTACCTCTTTAGCTATTACTTAAGTTTCTACTGCTATAGATTTTTTACTAGCATGGAAATGCAACCTCTGTGGTCACACACTTCCTGGTTTTAATCTGCCCTGTAAGTACTAAAATACAAATCAACTTGCATCACCATGTTTTCAGTCTGACTGAAATGAATAAATCCTGGAAATTTTACACTGAGAACAGCATGGATAATGAAAAATGTTTCCTACAAGTACTATTTCCAGTTTTAAGTAGATTTACTTCAGTCTTGTTCAGCTTGCTTTCTGGTTCACATTCAGCGAAAATTTTAGTAAAAAGAGTGACAGAATATTCTTTAAAAATAATCATTCTGTTGCTGGCATTAATAATATTTGCAGAAAATAAATTCTGTTTTTTCAAGCACACTTGTGCCAGAAATGCGAGTTTAAGAAGTTGGTTGTCTTTGAAAGACAAATAGATATTATATCTATTTATTTATATAGCTAACTGTTGTTGATTAATTTGCAATTAAAATTACCATAAATCTTTGTTGAGTATTAGTAAAATTGTATTCAGTAACTGAATACATTGGAAGAGCATAGATACAAACTACTGAATAAATATTCCCATTCATTATTATCAATGGCAAACTACAGAATCAAGGAAAAAACTGAGGAATATCATTATGTGTGCTTGAACGACATGTTAGCAAACAAAACATCTTGCCAATGGCACATTTTGAAACAGAACTAGTATCCTGATTCACAGTCTCCTGTGACAGCCAACAGACAAAGCTGCTACTAAAATGTTCAAGGTCTTTATTTACTTAATTGTACTTATGGTATTATTGGGCATTAGCTCAAAATGATTATGCAGAAGATAATGCTTATGTCCCCAAATCATAATTTGCTCAGAAAAGTTGCATACAGCATAGTAGTAGTTTGTGTGACTACGTGTCTTCTTCTATAAGTAAATGTCTACATTTTAGTTGCAACACAGTAAATCATCACATAAGTACAATTAAGGTGAAGCACTGAATGATTTGTCTCAGAATAGAGACAAAAGTACTTCCTGAGAAACCCCCTTATAGAGAGCAGCGTTAGGCAGGAGTTTTACTTCATAGACTTCAAGAGTTTTGTGCCTTGTAGGCTGACCAGAATGTACAATGACCTTTCCATTCCAATTGACTTTATTTCATTTCATTACTTCCTGCTCTTTATTAAATAGTTTTATATTTTTTTTCCCAACAGCTATAAAGAAAGCAGAAGTAAAATATATTTTTTTAATAATTCATGTAGTGAGCTTGAGTACACACACTTTCTTGTTTTAAATAAAACAAGTATCTGGATAAAAAAATGAATTAGGTCAATAAGGTAAATTAAACTCTGAAGAACTCAGTTATTAAAAGATGTTAAGCATAAGAATACTTTACTATAAATAACTGTTTCATCAGGAAAAAGAAATGAAAAATGGTTCTCTTACAAGATTTAGCAAAACAGCCTCCTGAATTTTTTTCTCACCAAAAATTCTGGCCAAATCATTAACTATATGGAGTCCGTCATTAAAATTAAAAAAAAAAGTAGCTCGGAGACCATGGCTCCAGAATGGTAGATTCCCTGTTGTTCTTGGCTTTACAGTTTTCTATGGCATGGTTTATGTTGTTTGATAGTATCCTGGTATGTACATATGACAGATGAAATGCTGCTCACTTTCATGTACTATTTTAAACATTTAAAAAACATGGAGTTACTAAATTGTGATATACAATTGAAATACTCCAAAACAGACCTGGTTACTTGTCATATAAGGCTTTAAGTAGATCCTACTAGCGGTGTTGAAGTCATTGACAATGTCTAGTCTTTAAAAAGACATAGATTAACTCAGTTATACTCTCTGGGGCCTAATGGTTTGTCAGACTGATGATGCTGCAAGAAGCTCAGACACAGGGTAATTGCCTTTTCTCTTTTTTTTTAAAAAAATATATATATATATCAGCAATTACATGTTAAGTAATGTACCAGTAATAATCTATCCTTTTCTCCCAGACTTAATGTGACCAGGTATTATGCTGTACAAGATTCTTTTTGCTCTTAAAGGTTGCAAATTTGCTTTGTGTCAAACTGAGATCCTTGTTCTCTTCTGCTAGTATAATGTGGTCTGTATGAGCCCCTGTCATGTTCACTATTATTATGTGGTGTTACTATTATGTTTAAGAGGAGAAAAAACTAGAATAAATTTATCCCTGGGAAAATGTTAGTAATGTTGTTGTTCACTGCAACCAAAGTCCATTTGAACAGTGCAATGAATAGCTCATTAAGAGAAAACAATTTGTACAATCTCCTACTATCACAGGTTTAAAACAAGGTAATTCCTTCTGGATTAAAGTTTTATCTCTTATTGGTATTGGATCTTCAGGCAGAAGAATTTAGTCTTCAGTGCAAATGCTTTTTCACTTTCTTATCACTCTTAGTTTGACTATAAGACTGCTCAACATAACCTACAGAATTGTACAAAAATTTTCCCATTGGAACTAATTCTAGAAGAAATAAATACAACAGGTCTAGAATGCACAAATAAGCAGTGGAAATTACAGGGAATTCTACCTGCCAGAATTTCATAATTCACTTCAAAGTTTTTCTCTGTCTGTTTATGTCACTGTCAAGCTCCACTAGACATTCCTTTATCTTCTTCCCATTGCAGTGAAGGAAAAAAGTACTTAATTTTACAGTGCTACCTTTGCTGCACTGGAGAATCATAAGGTGGGCTTCACCTGTCAGGTGGATTCCTCTGTTTGGAGCAGAGAATGACATTCAGTACAAATAGAGCTTTTTGTCCTTATATACTCTGAGAATGCTTTCAAGAAATGTTAAGAGAACAGTAGAATGAGATTGCTAAGGTTTCCTATAATGCAGGAACCAGAAAATATCAATTCATTCAATGGCATTTCCTTAGTCTTTTTCTTTCATGGAATCATACAATTATTTGATTGGAAGGGACCTTTAAAGAACTCCTAGTCCAACCCCCCTGCCATGGGCAGGGATCTCTTTAATTTAGCT
>NW_010304546.1:0-1137 GCF_000700745.2 Antrostomus carolinensis | reverse complement strand
GCTACCGGCCTTAGAGCTCTTCACCCTGAAATGTTGCATTACAGATTAAAGTGAGAGACTTGGAAAAGGAGGTTGGGGCTTTACAAGATGCAAAAGTGATCAATTGCAGCTGCTATATGATAACAGCATGCTTACGGTCAGCTAAGGCATGGGAACTTAAGGGAGTAAGCAGCTAAGGAATGAGGAACTAGGGGAGGGGTTGACGTTTAGGATAGTGACCAATTAATTAGTTAGGTTACAGAATATGTATGATCTCATTAAGAACTGTATAAGTATGCTGAACGCTAATCAATAAACGAAGCTTGCTGATCGCTCACATTGAGTGGTCGAGTTTTCCCACTGCGACAGAAGCACAACCCCTTTTGCAGACAATGCAGCAGGAAAAAAGCAGACAGGGGAGTGCAGATCACAGATGCTGAGTTAAAAGAGTTAAGAGTTAAAGAGATGAAAGAGTGAAAGGAAATTGGGGCTGTAATTTTGGGGCCATCTGTTCGGGTGGTGAATAAAGGAAAGCTGGCAAAAACGAAAGGAGCTACAGCACGGGTGGTGAAGAAACAAATGTGGAATGATCTTGTACAAGCTGGTATCCCACAATCAAAAATAGGTGGGATCACAGTTTCAGAAATGTTTTGCCGATGGCAAAAATTAGCATTTATGCAAAAAAGCCGACCACCCCCAGCCCCACTGCGAGCAGCGTAGGAGTCATGAAGCCGACTCAGTATGAGTGATAGATCATGAATCGATTTATTAGCCCGGATAACACTCATTTATACAGTTAGTTATGTCTATTAGGCATTAGGTGATTGGTGATTAGTTACATCATACTATTTAGGCATTAAATGATTGGTTACAATACTAAAGGTTGCGTTTACAGACTTGCATTGTTCTCTTACTTACGGTTCTCACAGAGTCAGTAAAAACTATATCAGTGCATCCTGCTTGCCAAGCGCTACTCCTTCAAAGTTGTATCACATCTTATCCTGCAAGGCCAGCCTGTTCTTGCTAAACTGCATGTAGCAGCTGAACTGCGTGTAGAGCAAAATTCCACTCAACTTATGTCAACTAAGGCCTACTAAAACAGGCTCTGATTGTACGATTGCTCAGTTGAACTGTGACCCTTATCCTTAAGCCATTCCT
>NW_010304545.1:92128-109611 GCF_000700745.2 Antrostomus carolinensis | reverse complement strand
CCTCTAGCCAGGGTCAACCCACCACACCCTAATAGTAAACTACACTAATAATGAGAAAGGCTAAGGCATCCCAGAATGAGCCAAGCTAAAATAATAGGGAGCTAACATTAGAGACAATACTCTAAAGCTACAAAAGTAATGTGCCAGTTTTAGCTAAATTTGTCAGGCATATCTACATGACTGCACTGGAAACAACGGATGCAAGTGCTGGGTTCTCCTCAGACCTTAACTTAACCTGCTAGGTTTAATTATTTCAAATATTTTATTGTATGGGCTTATGCCACAGCCGTCAGAGCCTTCTCACCAAAGCTTACCACCTCCCTCATGCATTGCCTGAGGTTAGGGACAGGGGGCATTTAAAATCAGCTGTTTTCAGAAAGCCATATACAGGTGATGTGAAAGATTAACTCAACAACATCTGCTGTCCAGATTACACCACTTCATCATTAATTTGTTTTAAATTTGTTCATTACCATGGTAAGAGTTCTTTAATTATGACCTGTAAGGAGCCTCAGCTCTGAAATGCTGTCATTTGTTTTAAATTTGTTCATTACCATGGTAAGGAGCCTCAGCTCTGAAATGCTGTCGTGTAAACTTGGATAGACCAAATCTTGCAGTAAAAGCTCTGTGATCAGATTTTGTCAGTCAATATAGATGAAGTATTTTCCACATCCACCTTACAACAGTGCCAGCAGTTACATAGCCATCCATCGATCACTTACAGTACTAATGGAACAGTATGATCCACCAGAAAGGATTTTTATTTTGATGTAATACTTTGGCACCTGAAATGATGTGATTTACACTAATTTCTAACAGTAAATTTTTCATATGTGATAAAAAAATCCATTGAACGCTGAAGTGTAGGTACTGATTCTGTTGAGCAGAGCATCAGAATGAAGCGAAGTGTAGACTCAATAACTGAGATCTACACACGAGTCAGCAACAGTGACACATCCTTGCTTAGATGAACTCTCAGGTATGGCACCACTTCCAGAACCCATGAAAACCAAATGACAGTATGTGGCATCCTGAAGAGGGCAGAGATGAAACCAGTGTATTCCTGCAGGCACTCTGGGTGCTCAGCTCAGGATTCACCCTCTACAGTCAATCATTCTTCAGCAAACACCTCTTAAAAGGGCAGATCACAGTTTTCATTTATGTAATAGTCACCCTCAGTACATAATTTGTAGTTTATTATGAAGCCCTTTGTCTTGCTGGAATTTCACTGTATAGGTAAGACTACAAAATAATCTGAGAAATATAAGCATCTGATTCCCTTAGCTACCAGCTGGGACTTTAGTGCATATTTCTTCCACATCCCTTAAATATTGTAGTCTAGGGAGAAAAGAGTCTGTGTTGGAAACAGATATACTTAAAAAGTCATTACAAAAATGAAGTCTTATTTAAGCACAATCACGGTTATGCCTATATTTTCAAAAACTCCAGGGCTTGATCTTGGCAATTCTAGGCCAATAAACCTCACATCTAAACCTGGCAAATGGGCTGAAATGATAAATTAAGCAAAATGAAAAAAGACCTGAGAGACCAGGTTTGCTAGTATGATCTAATTGGCATGGATTCTGCAAAGGAATTATCTCTTACTGTTCTTTGACTGTAAATAAAACAGCAGCTATGGGAAAAAAAGTTAGTGTATTTCATTTAAAAATTCAAGTTTCTACAAAAGAGGTTACTGCAAAGCTGTGAGGTGATGGATAAAATACCTGTAAAATCAATGAACTGCAAAAAGATAATACCAATATGAACATAACACAAGGGGATGATTCCAAACATCTGCTTTAAAAACTCAGTATAGGGATGGGGTTTTTTTGGTGAGATTTTTGTTGTTCTTCTTTTAAAGAGAGAGTGATTCCAAGTTGTTAAGTATCAAAGTATCTAAGTTAGAAATTTAAATTCCCAGTGCAGTCAATGACAGATTTACAGTCTCTCTGTGGTCTCTGGGAATTCATGAAGACTCAAGAGGTCACCAGTCTGAGCTGTTTACCTCTGGCACAGGTTACTGCCGCTGTAGCAGGTGTGGCAGAATGGATGAAATACTTGCTGCAATTCAGTGCTCATATATTAACTTAAAATCACTGCTGACTTTCTTTTAGGTTAATAACTTAGGTGGCGCACTATGGCAGCCAAAATGTAATTCTGTCACTTCTGTTAACAATCTGGAGGGCCCTGGTATATACATTTGGTGGAAGTAAATTGCCCAGAGACCACCTGCTAGAGCACAGTTGATGGCAACTGAGGTGCTTCTAAAAGGCATTTCAATGCTCTTCCAAAGTGGAAGCTATCCTAGATGGAGTGCTAAGCTGTATGTGACCACTGACTCCTCCCAGGTGCTTCAGCTCATGAATGAAGGTTGCATGGTAGGCACTTTGGTCTGCTCAGATCCAGAACTGAGAATTCACTTCTGCAGCTTTCAAGCAGGAGAAAGACTGCATATACAGTAGGCAACAGCACTGAGTAACAGCAAACTCATAAAAAAAGATAAATTCACAGTATTCTTCTTGTTAACATGGATCTGTCTCCACACAAATGCCAAATCCACTAGTTAGCTAAAATCCAAGATGGAGAGAGCACAGCTGGATTTTGACCTTGCTCCCAGAAGTTTGTCTGCTTTCCATCACACAAATAAGCAATATAAAATACAAAAAAATCTGATTCCATGAATGGATTGTGCTGAACAGATTAACCAAACACAATCTCATTTATCTGCTACAATTACATACAAAGAATGCAGGTGAAAGAGAAGCAGCAAACAATGGTACATCTAAATCTAGTCCCTTCAAAGTTAATGAGTGAAACGAACATTGAAAACCTAGCACTATTTTGTGACCTGAATAGACGCTCTTTGCAGAGCTGTACAAAGAAATAAACCTGGAATACAGGGTAGGGCAAAATCTTGTTTAGTATCTATGCAACAAAACCTGGGTTACTGTACCAAAACCTGATATTAGTCTGCCAGTCATCATAGACTCAGATTATCTCTACAAAGCATTAGTAGAACTGTTCATCCAGCCTTCCAGTTACATGGTGAAGACTACATAATTTGCTTGTGGTTGTACAAGATCACACTACATCAGCTTTTCCTCTAACCTCATACACATATATAGAAAGAAATCCCGCAAAATATAGCTTCATGGCACAGAGACAGAAAATGTGGAAATATGTCAGGTGTCTTGCTCTTCCACACAGTGGAATAACATCAGATTTTTTTATATTCAAGGTTTTCCAGCATGACTTTAGATCCAAATCTGGAAAAAAACCCCATCACTTAACCATATGCTTCTCTTTAAGTATGAGTCACCTGTTGACTTCAGTGTGACTACCCATATGCTGAAGGTGTGCAACATATTGAAATACTTTCTTGGTTTGGAACCAAAGTTAGAAACAAGATATATCCTTCTTCTAGAGTCCTGAAAAGGTGTGAAATTCCCAATGTGAAAGATTTACAGATTGTATCAGGATAATGAAAACCAGAAAATAATTAACAACATAATTGGGAAGATGAAAAAGAAAGGGATTACAAAATGGGAAGGAAGCTTCTATATTCTGCAATGACTTGAAGGAGATTAATTCATGGTAATACAAAATTGGATCACTGTGTCTTTTGCAGTTTGAATGCTACAGAGCACTCTAATTTCAAGTTCCTTACCTTTTGCCCATAGTCAGAAAATAATTCTCTGAGACTGAAGACTCACCACAGTGAATGTTTTTGGCAGATAAACATAGAAATGCAAGGTTATAATGGTATTCTCAAGGTAAATCCCTAATAAATACCAAAATTCCCCAACCCCAAGGCCAACCCCTTCAGCTAAATTAATACTATGAAGTTTGAAAAGCAAGGAAGCAAATGTTAAGACGTGTCAGATAATATCTGGAGTACATCTTAAATTCTTTCATACTGACCATTTGGAATAAAGTTCTTTAGGGAAAATATAACTGAATCACAGCACAAACTCTTAGCAATAATGAACTGCAGTTGCAAGGGTGTAAAAGTAGAAGGTTTTGTTCTCAATTTATTCTAAGATCAAGGTTATATATTGAAATGAATCATTACTGAGAACTCTTATTAGCAATGAAATAGTCTGCAAAATCAGTAAATATGAAAATATGACATTAGAAAATTCTAAATTATTTTATTGTCAGGCAATATAATTTTAGGTGAATTATGACAATATCAGTTATGTTTGTTTTATGAGGAAAAACAGAGTAAACCACTTACTTAGCTTTGTTTGAGTAAGCTAAGTATCTCACATTTAGTTTAACAAGGAAAACTGTCAGATTCTTGTCTTTTTATAAATCATACCAATGCAGGCATTCATCTTCGACTTTAGTTATGTAAGCTCAACTGTCTCAGCACAATAACAAATATAATAAGCAAATTCTCTGTATTCATCAGTATCATATATATACAAACTCTGTTACTGGCTTGATGAATGCTATGCTCATGCTCAAAGCACAGAAGTCATATTTTCAGGCCAAAAGAGACTATTAGACTTAAATAATCTGCCCTGTTGCATCAATGAGACAACATATTTTATCCAGTGATACCTTCACAGAAAGAACTTTCTTCTTTATTATGCAAATAAAAATGATCTGCCCTAGAGTACGTTTTGGATAAAGCTATCTAGTTTTGAATTGAGGGTTGCAAAGAGAGAGGAATTTACTACATGATCAGGGTGGCCTAATGGCTAATTACAGGCGTATTTAAAATGTTCTGTCTTGCTTCTTAACGTGGACCTTGATAATTTTTGTTGTCACCCAGTAAATCATGCTCTCTTTGTTTGCCAGATCAAAAGGCTAGTTAACTTGTATCTTTTCTCTGAGGTTTTTTTTTCTGAATTTTCCTTAATATTGCATTTTAAAATAAGCAACCCAGATTGCAGTAACTGTCACAAAAGTTAGATCAGGCTCTAAAAAGCTCAAAATTACACAGTAATGCAAGGCAGAAGGGTTATAAATTGTGTGTATTTGGGCATTTTAAAATTGTGTTTGATACCTTTTCCAAAAGCTATTTATAGCTAAGAGGAATATTCACTGAGCTGTGCAGTCCCAGCTCTCCCACTTACATATGGTAATATTTCTGAACGTTCAAACTCCTTAGCATCAGTCAAGGCCTCTTAGTGCTATTGTTCAGGAGTAAGTACTTATCTTGCATTTTACTCATGAGGTTACATAAGGATATTTTACACAGAGCTGAGCACAAACCCCAGGTTTTTAATGAAACAGCTACAAACATTTTCCCTTGCTAAAGTGCACCACAGAACAAATTTCCTAAAAGATACGTAATATTAATGTTGTTCCAGTTCCAGTGTTTTAATGACATAAAAAAACCAGATTTTGTAGGAGGAAGTGATTTTTTTTTTTTTTTTTTTAGATTGACTGGAAAAAAGCAAATAAATCTATGGATTTATGAGCTCGTTGTGAGGTCTGAAAAGGAAGCAAAAATTTCAAACTAATGTATGAAGAGAAAAAATGTTCCAAGTTAAACTTAATTTTGTTATGTACTTAAGACGACTTGAGACAAATGGGTTTAGCCATTAGTTTAGCACTAATGGCTAAACTAGGTATTTTTATCACTTGCTTGTTCCAGGATTGAGGGAGATAAGCCAGGCATCAAATATCTAATTTACCATCTCAGCATCATTTATGATTGTACTTCTTACTAGGCACTGTGTTATGGTTCTTCTTATAGCACTAAAGAAAAACATTTGTTCTGAACGTCAGAGATATGCAAAAGTGGAAAAACTATTTATGGCCTGGGATATTAGACACATAAATGCAACAAAACTGACCTAAGGAGTACCTTAGCTCAAGCACTGCTCTAGATTTTCATTACTTCATAATATCTACTATGGTCTTTTAAAATTTATTTCTGAGTAACACTCAACTAGCATTTTCTCTTTTGGCATCACTGGTAAAAGAACATTTCCTCTGTATAATTCCTACTGTACTGCAGCCCAGTTCAGTAGGATGCTAGAGCTGTTCTTGCATAAAAGACTCAGGAGATCATCTTGTTGGCTGTCAGATTCAGCCTCCCTACCCATCAGCATGGTCTGCATGCTTACTGGAAAGCCAGAGTTGCACAAATCATTGTGACTGAAGTGCCTGTTACCTATGAAAGAAGTTCCTTCTCCCTCCTGGTTTTAGTTTGCTTGCAGACCACTGTAGGAGAAAAATTTGCCTTAATCCCAATCTGTAGACATAAAGCTTCACTCAATAAAACTACCAACTGGTACTCTTTCACCAGTACTAAATCTATATGAAAGAAGGTAATCTTCAGATAAATCTGCAAATTAAAAAAAAAAAAAGTAAAAGAATTAATGGTTAATGCATAATGCAGGTTATAAATAGATAATAGGGAGACCTGCTCTTATTACTTTGGGATTCTGCACTACCAAAGGACATCATACGGCCTCACTCTCAGGGCACCACTGAAAAAAGATGAGATTTTCACTAGAGCAACTCTACCCTGTCATGTATCTGGAAAATACCCAGATTCCTGAAGGACTCAAGTTCTGTTTCCAGCCTTCATCTCTGGTTTCCCCACTAAACTAGCTTATTCAATACGGTTATACTGGCAGTATAAACCTGACTGTCCTTCTCTCCTCAGTGCAGTAAGCAACCACAATGAATGCTAAAAATCAGCCTGTTCGGAAACTCCTTTCCCTTCTAAGGCTTTTACTTAATTCCCAATGACAACTTGCTTAGTCTCAGGAAGGGTCAATTTATATATCCAGACTTTCTCAGAAACTGCCAGAAGTATGTGGGGGGAAGTAAACTTTCTCCTTTCTTAGAAACAGTCCAGATGATTTATTTACATCCATATTAATCTAATATACAGATTTTAAACTTGTGAAAGCAACAGACCTCATAAAAGCAGCTTTGAGAAGACTAATTAACTAGTTCTGTGAGATGAAGTTTGTGTTTTCTTAGTATATAATCTATTTTAATTAACCATGAAGTAGAATGTTAATTACTCTTGTCATTTCATTTTAGACAGTCACATCAATTTCAGAATGGACTTCAGTGGATGTTATTGAAAACACATTTAAAAATCAAACATGAGACAGATTAAAGTGTTTTAAATAAGCACCATTTGAATTTTATTTTGCAAGTAGGTGGAAAAACAATTTTGGTCAGCAGTCTAGATCCTAGATGTCATGTCACTGTAAGGAAAAGCCTCTGTAGCAAGATTAACATAGACAGTGTTTTACTTTTCCACTTAACCAGAATTTTTGCAGTAGACACAGACTGCACAGACATGGACTAGAAGGGCAAAAAGACAAGGGGCATTTCTAGACAGAAAACTTCCCTCAAGAATTTTGGAATTTTTTCTCATCCTAGGACAAGCATTTTCTTATCTACACTTTGCAGCTGTCTAGCAGACACTAATGAGAGATTTCATGTTCATACCAATTACTTGAAATATTTAATGTCCTTCTTAAGGTGCATTTACACATCAAAGAAATGACTCAGTCCAAGCATCCCACAATGCTGCAGAGGAAAAAAAAAATGTCCCCACTTTGTGCTGTAATAGAAATAACTTTGAGTTCTCCTGTAGCTAAGGCTACATCATCAGTTTTATTTTACTCCTTCATTTTCAGAGGTTGATAACCCAGGGCGAAAGCACTGTAACCATGCAATTCTGGGTAGATAACATATCAGGTAAACACTAAAGTCATACTCTCCTTAGCCAGTTAGTGACATTTTTAGATGGGCAGCAGTCAGGATCCCCAAACCAACTTGGACACAACAAGTGAAAGACATAGTGTGTAACAAATAGGTAGCTGGGCTCTGAAGCAAAATAATCCTATGTTACACAACTAGAGTGTTGGAGAACAACTTTTAAGGTCTGAGACAAATCACTAAATTTCTCTATCTGTAAATACACCCTTCTAAAATTAAAAATTATCTTCCTTTATTGTTTTGTTTTGTTCTGGGTTTTTTTCTTCAGAATTCACTTGATAACAGTCATAAAACAATTCTGTGGAGAACATGGTGTTAATTAACTTTTTATTATTTAAGAAAAAAGTTACTGAAACAATAGGTTTCAATTAGTGAGAAAACTATAAAACATGTAGGTTAGGCTGCAAGTGATGTGTTGCAGTGATGATGGCCAGTAACTTTGGTAGTGAGTCTCAAATGTATAAGATGTTTTAATGCCTTTTTTTTTTTCAATTGCTAGAAAACATATTCATCCATTTCTGCCATAATCTATATGAAACCAAAGACAGCTGGGTATGTTAAGTGAAAGGATCCAATTAATTGTATATCAATCTCATTTTGTGTACTACTATCTTACCAAAAAATTCTGATCATGCAGCTTAGGGTGGTTGGTTACAGGTCCCTGTTGCCTACATGTGTATTAACCCTACCTAAAACTGTCTACAACTACAGTCTTTCTAGTTGGTGAGATGTGATCCATATAGAAGGCAACAGGTCAGCTGGGAGGGAAGCGGTGAGCCCAGCAGCATCTGCATAGAACACCAAGCACTAAAGCAGTCTCCCTTCATTGCACCATGAGCATATCTCCATCCTGCCATTTTCCATCCAAATAAATTGTTGTTATTGCCACAGATTGTTGCTCATAAAGACATCTTACCCTCAGTACATAAACATTATCTGAATTTAGCCTCAAATCCTTTAAGGTCTTATTAGATTTGTCTCTGGTAAGGAAACATCTTTAGCTGTTAAATCAAATAACATTTTCCTAGCAAACATATTTCAATGGCTGAGTTTGGTTCACAGGCTATTGCTTCACTCAGTCTTTTTAATAAACACAAGTTAGCATTGGGAATACATTTTCAGCCTTAAAGTAGCTAGAATCATAATTGTACCTTTTCTCTTTAGAATACTAATACAAATAAATACATTCACAGATATGAAGTGGACTTCTCACACAAAAAGAAAGTTTATAAATAATATTAAGATTTTAAAGTCTGTAATTGTCTCCCATTTTTCACTGTTTTGAAGAGAATTTGAAGTCTTAAACTTATGGAAATAAAAAAATGAAAATGTTTGTCTTTGAAAAGCAGTATAGATCAAAGTATAACAAAAACCTTGCATTTTATTTTGATGGGAAAGCTAAAATTAAATTTATTTCTCTATACGAAAAGTGACAGTTTTTTTTTTTTTTTAAGTAAAATGCATACTTGTTATTCCATTTTGAAAATGTAGTGGCTGAATTTGGAAGAGTAAATTTGTTATTATTAGTGCAGGCAGTCTTTGTCTGATTTGTAGGTCAGATTAAAAAAAAAAAAAGGTCCCTTTGACACTGCTAGCAAAAACCAGTTTCATGTTTAAGCCTTTTCTTCAGTTAGTACTCCCTTAGACCAGAAATAATTAATCTCTGTGGCTTTTCATTCCTAGGAAAAATTAGCTGTTTGTACTTAACCTCTTATTTGATAACTTTTATTTACTTTTTTTTTTGTGATGAAATACAGCTGAAATGGTTCAGAGGAGCCCTTCAACTTTTTTTACTATGTGGTCAGTATGGTTCCAGGCAGAGAATAGAGAACTTCAGTTAAGTTTCCCAGAAAGTATTTGTGTCCTCATTCAGAACTCAGATATTGTACTGTCAAAATGACATTAAAATCTCTGCAGAAATGTGCAGCTGCAGATGGAACCAGGTAATAATGTGTGTAATTTCACAAACAGGTGTGTGGGGTGATGGGGTGGGCAAGAATAAAAATCTACCAAAAGAGGTTACTGAAATGACAAAATCCTGGGACTTCAAAGGAATCAGGAACACAGCCGTCACTGATTTTCAGTAAGACGTGGGAACTAAATATTTTCAGGTATCCCTTTTGCAAGTTCAGCTGGAATGGACACAGGACGTGCTGCAGGATATAATGCAGGCATAAGACAGCCACAGATTGCTGTGGCAAAGAAATAAACTTTGTGTATGGGAACATAACAGCATGATTTGTGTGTGTGTGAAGATTTTGCACCACCTTCTGAAGCATGTAGTATTGCCTGTCACAGAAAATTAAAATGTATCATATTACTAATGTATTTCTAAGGGTATTACAGGAAAATTTGTATGTACACCAAATCTGGAGGTGATATAACATTGTAAATGTTATGATACCCTCAAAAGGAAAGAGAAAGCACACTTAAGGTACTTGCAGAGGATGATGAGGGACATGAAATACAAGAGGATAAAAGGTAAAACTATCCTCAGGGTACCTGTAATACCAATGCCAATAAAAATTCTGCAGGTCAGAAAATCATAATATTAAGAGAAGAATTGTGGAGAGAGTGAACCATGTGGAGAAAAGTTTTAAGTGAAATATTAACAAAATCTTCATCCCTCTAATTGGTTGTAATGAGGACAACACATCTTTCTAGAAGAGCTGTGATGGGTCATCAGCATATGGCTCTCCTTGTTCGGAGCCAGAACAGCTGATAAAATAGGAGGAGCAGTGTAACAAGAGGAGAAATGATTATAAGATAGATGGGACTTTACTATCGAATTTAGAAATAAATAGAATTAGCATAGTTATATGAAGTAAAAGTGTGTTCCAGATACTCACCTGCAAGAATTCAAAAGATATAAACTTCAATAAAGTATTTCTTTATATTAATAGTATATCTAAAAACTTGTTACAAGTAAATTGAACAAGAGAGGACTCAGATTGCTAAAAGCAGACAGTTTAGGAAAAGTGAGATGTCGCCAGCTGTGGAATGGTCTTGGAAGTACGATGACTTTGGAGGATATTTCACACTGTGTGGGGCTAGCTCGATATTTCCAAGCATCAGCACGCAAAGGAAAGACTTGGCACAGAGAGGGAGCAGAGGTGGGAAGTGATGATTAACAAGTACAGGTACTGCCCCCGTGACTCAGCAAGAAAAGAGGACAGTCCACTCAGGGAATTTGGCATGCCTGGAGCCTGTCAGCTTGTCCAAGACGCTCATTCGGAGAAGGCCTGCCCGGCCTCCTGCCAGCCGGCCTGATTACTGAGCCCATGACTGGATGGGGCTGCCTCAACCTGCTACACTCTGAAATGGCCAAGAGCCAAGTCATTTAGTGTGAAGCACATTCCCACAACACACAATAGATGAAAGAGATGACTCAAGTGCAGTCTTTCAGTTTAGTTTCTGGGTGTCACCAATTAAAAATGTAAAGGTGTGTTATGCAAAAGGACACAGGCACAGTGTGAGACCCGGCATTGCGGTGCCTGACTTTGATGTGGCTGGCATCTGCTTCTAAGTGCAATCCACAGCCCCGTGTTAGCTGCCTGCACTCTCTACAGCACTCTTCCAAATGAGATTCAAAGCAGTAACACACTGAGCAGTGAGCCACCAACACCACTCCCAGGAAAAAGCTAATGAGAGATGTGTCTGAAATCCCACCCTCCTTTAGCTTTGGACTCCCAGAAGAGGATTAGCTAGGGAGTCACACACTGGAGTCTCTCTGGTAGAGTAAACCACCTTCCTAGCTTCAGAAAAAATCTGTGGAGAGTCTACTCTAAACTTTTTGGACTATGCAGCTGTAGTAATCCCCAGTTGTATAATACATGTCTTATTGACGACACAGGAAACTGTAGATGTCGAGAAGCTGAACCACCATCACACTTGCAGTCCCACCTGCAGAAACTGCTGTTAGTCCTAACAGAAGCCATCCTGGTTATGTTGGGCTACAAAAGGTAGGTTGATGGGGAACATCCCAGTTAGGGTGGCTGAACCAAGAACAGTTCCTCTACTTTGTTAACAAAAGCATCTGACAGCACTGTGTTTTCAGCGAACCCTATTCTACTTGTATGTATTAGACTTCCTCTGACAATATAGACTAGACTGAATGCCTAAAGGGATATATGTAGAGAAAGGCCTGAGGTACAATATGGGTGGTGAACTTGCACTTACATGGCGGAATGCACAGATGCAAAATTTTAGGCATGAGGGAACTAACTGGTGAAACTGAAGTGTCCACAGCCCAAGGGGCAAGGATTTCTAAGCAAAGTATAAATACTGCTAAAGCTCCCCAGAAAGAGTCCAAGTCCTTTTGTTTTCTCAGAAGATGAAACTGAGAAACAGAAAAGGACAGAACTGAAGGAAATACCCAACAAATAATGAAAGGTAGGTTTGTTTTTTCGTAAATAGTATAGATGAAAACTATGGTGTAACTTACATGTGAAGTGTGAATTAGACAAATATAATAGCTGCACTGAGCACATACAGGTCACCACAACCTGCCCTCAAAGGATACAAAGAAAATACTGCAATGTTAAACGGAGTAAGACATGACAGAAAAAAGTGAATGCAAACCCATTAAAAAACTAATAAGAAAAAATCACCACTATTTTGGTTATGAGAGCACTTCAGAAATTGATACAGGGTTATAGGCCACTGTGAAGAATGCTGCACACATGGGCAGAATATTATTCTTACTTTCTAAGAGTTAAGCTTATAAAAAACTTTAAATCATATACTAATACACATGTATTTTAGTAAATTTAAGAATTCGTGATTGTAGATCTTATTCATTCACCTTTGCCAGCTACCATAACCAACCAGCACTATGGCTTCTCTTCCTTATCTATATTTTTCCTAGTTCTCACTTGTGTGCTTCTGACTGCTTTTGTCCTTGTGCAATGAGGCATACAGATGTGTATCGACAACCAGGAAGACACTGTCCTTCTCATAATATTCCAGAACCTTAACAATAAAATAGAAATAAAAAACTAAGGAAAGGGATTAATCTTAATGGCAGAATGACAAAGGTGATATTTGACAGATTTGATTTTAGTGTATGCATACAATGCTACTATATACACCCTGTGTAGGAAAAAACCCTGCATTATAAAAGATCAAGAAAGTTGCAAAGCAGTTTTTAAAGGATAGGACCTTTATCTCTGTGAAAGATTATGGGTGTGATTGGATTCCTACAAGAGCTTGAATATTGTAGCAAACTTTCTTGTGACCGGTATAGCTTGTTCTGAATTGAAAAGTCATGACAAAACCTAAATCTAAGCACTGCTGAAAACCCCAGTACTGAAACCAAGTGAATACTTGAGGATTAACTAATTCACGCAACAATGACGTGAAGGCAGAAGACACAAAATGAATAACCCAGAAGAATAAAGGAGAGCACTAGTAACAAATCCAATCACATTTGCAACAGTAGGTGACAGGTCCTTTCCATCACAGGTTAGACTCCTAGGTCAGCAACTGTCACTGTCTCTGGTGAGAGTCTTTCCAGCTTGGGCTACTGAACACTGCTGACAAATACTGACCTTTTTTGACTATGGTCATTAACTATGTTCACCACCATTAATTTAACAGCGCTTCTGTTTTACGCTACTTTCTCTGACCCATTTCTTCTTGGCTTCTCACTCAGATCTGGCTCAGGATTTTTCTTTGTCAGGATGAAGCTTCAGTGTCAAGTTTTCCGAAATGTTTGTTTGTTTTGGTTTTGGTTTTTTTCAATCTATGACCTAACCTGTATGGCTAAAGGGAAGAGGCTCAGCAGTTTGTCAGTTTGTCAGGTTTGACAGTTCCCCCAGGCTACAGAAGCAGATGTGGCTCTTTCAAAATGTATTAGAGTGCCAAGGGGACTATTAAGAACAGAAAAAGAAGAAGGGAAAACAGTTCACTGGGTCCTACTTTCTGAGCATGCAGTGTGAGATAAAACAATTTGTATCCTAAGTTTGGGAGACCAAACAGAAAAGCAAGTTCCCTATGGGAAAATAAAAATGCAGGTTTTCTTACATTCATAATTACAGAGTATGGTCATCCAGGTAGTTCAGCTTTTCACAGTATATATTTTATTTAAGCAAATTTTCTACGTTTCTCAACTCGACTATTAAATTACTAGATGCAGTTGTGCAAAATTTCACAGCAAAGAGAGTGTATGTGCTAATTTGATAGTGTCAGTGGTTAAGTTCGTTGGATGGAAAATATGCAGCAGGGAGAAAGGAGACTTGAATAAAGGGAAAAAGATCAGCACCATAAAATATCATACCTTAAAATATCATTGGTTCAGAAATCTCACTACTGTTGGGGTGAGTTGATAACAGCGAGCAGCAGAAATTCCATATTTCAGGAAAGGGTAAATAGGGTTTTCCTTAAGTGTCAGCTGTTTGGACTCTAATAGTAAGCATTTACAGGTTAATGGAAAGAATGCATCTAAAAATGTCAAAGGTAGTTGGCTCTACAGTTTATAATCTGAGTGTGGCCTCCAAAACTAGGGTATTTCTTGGAGCACAAAACAGTCTTGCTCGCTGCTCAGGAGAGCCCTGCCAGTGAAAAGTCTCAAATGAATTATGATGTTCTCCCATTCAGCAGTGAGGATGAAATCAATAGGCCATTGTTCAATGTTAATAACGATCTTTATATAACAGCAATTAAAAAAAAAGGACAAGAATATTTATGAAAAAAAATCTGATTTATCACACTTTGAGAATATGCTTTGCCTGCAGCAGCCATCTGTCTATGCACTTCATAGCTCTGTTTTCTGTAGGAGACAGGCTGTCATATGAAATGTTTCTTTCTGATGTTTATTTTGGGGTTCTCAGTTTGAAGGAGACCAAGTATTTTGTATAATTTTTTCAGCACAAGGGGAGATATTTGAAGGCTGACACACGAATCAAAGGCCCAGGGAAGGTTTTGAGCTTGTATAAAAATCTAAGTGGAAGTGAAGATTGGGTCAGGTGACTGTCAATGGCCAGAAAAGCTTACAAGAAAAGTGCCTTAAAGAAGGGTAATACTAGTGTTCAAATCTGAATGAACCAGCGTACCAAGCAGTTTCAAAAAACATGTATGTTGTCTGCTCCAACACCAGTATGATCCTTTTAACTTTTGACAGTGCAACTATGTCAGGAGCACCAGCTTATAATTCTCAGTTTATAAAGTATTTTTTGCATGTATGAACATTTATGATGGAGTTCTATTAAGAATGTGTACTGTTAACTATGTAAAGATTAATTCCTTTCCTTAACTTTTTATTTCTATTTTGTTGTTAAGATTCTGGAATTTTGTGATGACAGCGTCTTTCCAGTTGCAGGCGCACAATTATATGCCTCATTGTTAACAATAACCACTAGACATGAAAGGCAGGATCCTGGGTAAAAAACAACCAAGGAAAAAAATGATAGTTCCAGAGGTTGATGAAGATCTGATCTGTATTGGAATTAGATTTTTGGGGGATAAAATGGGAGGTGCTCTTTACAGCTTGTTTTGCAGCAATACAGTCAACTTCAAAAATGCTTAAAAAAACCCAAACCAGTAGCAGTGACCCTAACATTTTTGCTGTAGAACCATGTTATGGAACAATCAGCTGGGCAAAATCAGTGCATGTCTTGCTAGATACAGAGGTAAGGTACCAGAAAAGGCAGTACTCCAGTTAACCAAACACAAGTATGTCCTCAGCAGAGGAGAGAAAGACATTTTTCCTTGAAGGATGAGTAAATGCAAGCTTTCAATAGCAAAAGCTGAGGTAAGAGATGTAGTAGGTTAAAAATGAATGAACAAAGAGGAAGGGAGTAATCTGGAAAAGAGGCAGCTGAAAGAATGAAAAGAGAAAGTGCAAGAGAGAGAGAGAAAGAAGTAGAAACCAAGGAATGAGGGGGAGGGAAGAAGAACATTTAAATACTTATCTGGATCAACACAAAGCTACTAATTTCTGTTACACATTCTCATCAGTTTCAACAGGAATTGACTCAAGGTTATTACGTGTCTATTTTTTCTATTAGACATGCCACTGTTTGCAGCAAAAGGAAGAGAATTTGTAGGATCTGGTTGTATCAAGATAAATAGGAATGCTGGGCTGGCAAGTCCAGGGGAAAATAATCCTGCCCAAATAAACATTAAAATGGCTTAGAGCATGTTCTGGGTTTACATCTGTTTCATGTGGGTTTAGTTGGAAAGGCTGTGCAGATGTGGTAAATACACACCTCACTGCTGCTCTGGTGGATGTGTTGTTTTAGAATAGAAATCGATTTAGAACAAGTTGTATCTGGGAGGGAAGCAAGAAATAGAAGACATTTCTGGTACAATTTTGTCAGATACTTGCAACATAAAAGGAACACATGTATATCGAGTTGGAAAAGCATGCTTCTCCACCCCACCACCACCCCCCAATAAAGAGGCAAACAAAATTCAGGACCCCTGATCTCAGGCAAGAAAGTCTCAGATTTCACCTTCCTTGAAGGTCAAATAAAATAATCAACCAAAAGGGCCAAATTCTTTTTTCTGAGAAGTATAAAGGAGACTCATTACATTGGCACACCCAAGTCCACAGCTGCAGAGAACCTAACTCAAGAGCAGAAGTAGCTTATAGCAACAATGACAGAGTCAAATTTTTGATAACTGTCAGCAGAGCTGCTTCTCTCACCTTCACCTATGTGAAAAATGGGTCCTACAACTCTGCTTCTTCCTCCTGTCCTCTTTCTATCTGTGCAACAAGCCTGGGGAGAAGGTGTGTAGAAGAAAAATGGGGGAAAGAGGGAGAAAGCAGACTTTACCAGAGAAATCTGACCTGGAAGTTGCCAGCGTGCATAATTAATTGCTGAACTGGTGAATCAAAACTAAGTGTGGGAAGAACACAAGGAGGCGAGACTTCTTATAATAAAAACACTCAGTGGAAAATTAAAATCTGTAGTACATTAATAACAGGTGCAAGAAGATATTTTCTATAAGTCACTTCAAAACATGTTTTCTCAGGACAGCAATCTATTTTGGCCTCAGAAGAGCTACAGTGCACAGCCTGGGCATCTCTGGAAAGAGCATTGACCAGGTTTAGCTCCTGCACTGAGTGCCACTGTACTTCCTCTACATGACAGAAAGTAATTCAGGAGATACACCTGCAATCAGATTAATTTTGAAGTAGAAGTCCTGCCCTCCAAACACTCAGTACATTTTATGGCTAAGTAATATGTGACAACTACTTTAAATTAGCAAAAGTTTATGTATTAATCTTCTTAGTGTCCCAGCCAGGAGAGCCACAGGTATTGCCATAATGCTAAATGAAAAGGAAAAAAAAAATATATTTCTTCCCAAGATATGAGTATGTGCCAAATGCTTTTCAACATTTTAAAAAGTCAAAATACACAGAAGTCAAAATACACAGAAGTGTATTTTTGTGTTTCCTGTATTGTTGGATATTGGGAAGAAATCTTGATAACAGACATCTTTCACATTAAAACGACAAGCAAGAAAAGAAAAAGATGGATTTGTAGTTTGCCTGAACAAAACTTTCTGATCATTTCTATTACTCACAGATCATTCTTTCAGCAGGTGGTATCACTTACTGCCATAGCCCTTATTCCAACAGAATTATCCCTGGGCTAAATACTGCAGCCTAGGAATAGCCTGTTAAACGGTGAATCCTACACACCAAACAGCTGTACTCTGCAAAACCAGTGGAGAAGGAAATCAATCAGAGGGTCTGCAGCTATTCAGCTGTACCAGTCAAAACACAGAAAATAGGTCACATAAAGGGCTACAGCTATTCTGTAGCTTGAAGG
>NW_010304545.1:81907-92102 GCF_000700745.2 Antrostomus carolinensis | reverse complement strand
CTTTCCAGTGTTATAAAGTGAATTATTTTCACCCAAATTTCATGTAGGTCCATAAAAAAATCAGCAGAAGACTGGTTTTCACAGAGTCTGTAATCTGTATTTGATGTTCCGTGTAATTTCCAGTTACTGTGGTTCTTAGTGGTTTCAGAGTTCTTGAGATTTTCTGCTTATTAGAAATTAGTTAGGGGGGAAAAAGAAAAGAATAATACACAATAATTCAGACTGCTTGCCAGTTTCCTAATGCTTTTTCTTATAACACATTACAGTTTTTGAAAAACAACCTCTCATTGGAGTTTTCCCAGTAGTTACTGACTTTACAACATGCCACCTTCATCTTTTTGCCCTCTGTAATGTGTTTCACCCTTGGAGCCCTAAAGCTCCAAGGGTGAAATCTCTTTCACTTGGACTGTCTTAAGTGAATATTTATTTTCTTTGAAGAGAAGCAATACAAATAACAAAAAAAAAAAAAAAAAAAAAAAAAAAAAAGAAAAATGAGAAGGAGAAGGAAAAGGGAAGAAAGGAAAAGGAAAAGAAAAAAACCCACCACCTCTCCCTCAATAATCTTCAGTGTCTTAACGCAGAATCTGGTGGTAAAAGAAATACTGCATGTATTCAGAAAAGCCACAGTTCAGCCACTGAGCCCATGCTGGTGACTGTGCAGAATCGTTTGCAGAGTCAGGGCCTGAATCAGCAGTATAACTGGTAAGAAAAAAAGACAGAGATGAAAAATCTACAACATATGTTATGAGGAGCCGCTTCATGAGATGCAGACAACAAAATGCCATTCTGTACTCTGGGTGCTAAGGACAGGAATTTCTACCAGTAGTTTTGTCCTATTCCTTTCTTTTTCAAATACTAAACATTAGGCACAATAAGCTTCACAGTTTGCACTGGCCACGTTAATGATGTAATTCATTTCACAATGGTCTTCTACTCAGTCTCCAGGAAAAATATTTGTGAACAGCAAATTCTTTTTAAAATATAAGCAAAAAATTATAGTGAAATTAACCTGTGTGTAGGACAGCCATCTGAGTAAATTTGCTCTTAAAACAAGACCTAAATGGAGGATAGTTTCACTGACGTTATTAATGTCCTCTGTGGACACAATAGATTTCAGAAAACATTAAACTGTGTTATTAAGTAAAGATGATACTAGTAATAAATCTAAGATAACAGGGAGAAATTACAGGTATTTTAAAAAGATGCATAATACCAATCCAGACAGTTCTGCATTCAAAGACATACTTCTGTTACTTTCTCAAGCATTGAATGAAATGAGCAATAGTTTTTGTTTTATTTATTATCAATTTAACTTGTTCAGCTCCTTGTTCCCTTGAGAAACTACTTGTAGGCTTCATTACTTGATTTCTTCTACTTCTCTGCTTTTGGTTCCATGGCAACCAAGGTAAAATTAGTAGCAGAGAGGAAATCCCAAGCAGCCCTGAGCTACAATCTTAGGAAATTCATCTTTTTTATTTCACAGAATCAAAGAATCACAGAATGATTGGGTTGAGGTGGGAAGGGACCTCTGGATGTCAACTGGTCTAATCTACCTGCTCAAGCAGGGTCACCTAGAGCAAGTTTCGCAGGACTGTTTCCAGACAGCTTTTGAATATCTCTGAGGATGGAGACTTCTCCACCTCCCTGGGCAACCTGTGCCAGTGCTCGGTCACCCTCATGGTGAGAAAGTGTTTCCTGATATTCAGACAAAACCTCCTGTGTTTCAGTTTGTGCCCACTACCTCTGTTTCTGTCACTGGGCACCACTGAAAAGTGGCTGGCTCTGTCCTCTTTGCCCTCTCCCTTCAGGTATTTATATACACAGCTAAGATCTCCCTCAGTTCCAGCTCTCTCATCCTTTCCTTATAGGAGCGACGCTTAGTCCCTTCTTCATCTTTCTGGGTCTTCATTGGATTCTCTCCAGTGTGTCCATGTCTCTCTTGTATTGGGGAGTACAGAACTGGACACAGCACTCCAGGTGTGGCCTCACCAGTGTTGAGTAGAGGGAAAGGATCACCTCCCTTCACCTGCTGGCAATGCTTTGCTTAATGAAGCCCAGGATAACATTAGCCACCTTTGCCACAAGAGCCCACTGCTGGCTCATGTTGGTGTCCACCAGGACCCCCAGGTCCATTTCTGCCAATCTGCTTGCCAGCTACTCAGCCCTCAGCTTGTACTGGTGCATGGAGTTGTTCCTCTCCACGTGCAGGACTTTACACTTCTTATTGATCTGCATGAGGTTCCTGTCAGCTGGTTTCTCCAGCTTGTCAAGGTCCCTGTGGATGGCAGCACAATCCTCTGGCATATCAGCCTCTCCTCCCAGTTTTGTGTCATCAGCAACCTTACTAAGGGTACAGTCTGCCCCACCATCCAGATCATTAATGAAGATGCTGAAGAGGACTGGACCCAGTATTGACTCCTGGGGTACACTATCAGCTACTGGCCTCCAACTGGACTTTGTGCCACTGATCACTACACTCTGGGCCCAGCCATTCGGCCAGTTTTAAATTCACCTCACTATTTGCTCATCCAGGCCCTACATCAACAGCTTCTCTAGGAGGATCTTATAGGAGATGATAGTGTCAAAAGCCTTACTAAAGTCAAGGTAGACAATATCCACCACTCTCCCCCTTCATCATAGAAGTTTATCCTCCTTATTTAAAAAGGAAGATGTTAAAATGAATGTGTGGTTTGATAGGATAACTAGTTCCGTATTGCTAATATATGTGTATGTAACAGCTAGTCCTTAAAACACCACAGTGCTTGGAGAGTCACCAAAACTAGCCGAGTATCAGGAGCTACACTGCTGAAAGCACTTGGCCAGCCCTCATTTGAAAAACAAAAACAAGACTAAAGAAGTGAATCTGGAAGAAATAAAATTGTCACAATTTAACAGGTTAGGATGGAAAATACAATTTAATCATAAAATAACTGTTAAGTAGTTTTGTTTGAACTTCTCTCTAGCATATTAAGCCACTGTGAAAAGCTTTGCTATTGCCATGACTGTCACTGCCATATGACAAGATTAAGATGAAAACTTCTAAGCATGCAGTTGCAGGGAACAGTTTGAAATTTCTGTCCTTTTCATTTATCAGGCCATGAGCTAATTAGTTGGAATAAGTAAGAAAACTTCCCTCATGGCATATTAATTCACAATGCATATTCATGGGGGTTCCTACTCATCCTCTCAAGCATCATGGACTGCCTACTGAGAGGCAGCATGGTTTGCCTTCCAGTACTGCCCTGCAGAAAAGTGGGTATAACACCACTTACTGTGTTTTGAAGTCTAATTAGCTGTTTGCAAAAAGAACTGAGGTTGGCAGATGAAAAGTGCTTCAGAAATGCAAAATATTATTATAACTATTAATAATAATAATAAAGAACATGCATCAAATAATTATCAAAGCAAAACAACACTGATAATTTTATAAGGTTCCCAAACCGTACGAAATTAATGTTAAAGGGAAGTTAGGAAAACACCTTTTCCTTCATTAAAAACACTTAAATATCATTGTTCTTGGTTTTTAATAGATTCTGTTAATAATACAACTGGCATTAAATGTTATGCCTAAGCTAGGTAAATGTTCTAAATAGAGAAAATAATATGGCTAATGTTTTAAAAACAAGTCCATATTAGGTTAACAAATACTGAATGTTAATCAGATTTTCCAGATTTTCAAGCACTGAATTGGCTGGTGTCTTGAAAAACATGACCTATTTTTAAACACTCATCTTCAAAATGCTCTACTTACAGTCTTATGTTCAAAGTATTAGGCTGCAAGGTTTGGAACAATCTAAATAATTGATGATCTCCTAATCAAAAGGGACATACATCAAAGAGAAAAAGCTACAGTTCTGTTCATTGAAAGACTTAGGCAAACATGGAAAAAAGAAAAAGGAGGGTAGTGACCAAAGATATGGTCAAAAAAGGAATTAAATCATTACTGAACATTTTTTTACAGACCACTCCTATCATAAATCCCACAAATTGTTTATAATGAATAATTCAGCTGACAATACAAAGAAAAAACTGAATCCCAAAGCAAACTAAATTTTCACTTGATTTCCATAAGTCATTTTTTTTTTATCCCTTTGTACACAAACCAGTAAGAGACTCTAATACAAGTATTCAAATATCTAATAGACCAGATTCCAATCCTTCAATTTATTCCACCTTGAGTGAGTATGTCTTTGTGACAAGTAACTTGCTAGTTTGGAAATTCGTGGCTTCCCTACATAATAAACATCACTGGCTTAATTTAAATAAATTAAGAATATTTCAGTTAAACTGGTGGAAAAAATTTGCAGAATTAGAAAAAGATTTTACATTAATAACTACACAAGCAAGAGTTCTGATGTGAATGAAATGGCTATAAGCCAGGTCAAAATCAATTTAGAGTTGTTACAAAATATATCCAGTTCAGAATACACGTTTACTTAAACCCTCTCTACTTCACATGTAAATCACATCTAGGGATACAGAGACATCTTAAATCTTTTAAATCACCACACAGTACCAATGGAAGTAAATTTCCATGGATTCTAATTTTATACAAAATTTCATATAGGTGTAGGGTATTTACAATACAGAAGAAGAATACTGACATCACCATGCAATTTGCTGAATAGATCTCTAAAGGCAAGAGTTTTCTTTTTAATTAATGTTTACTAACTGCACTAAAATAGTCCTGACTTCCAAAATACACTCCATACCCTGCAATTTTAATGGCTAGACTTCATTAACCTTCTAAAGAGAATCTATTCAGTTACGACTTTGCAGTCTGTGTCTAAGACAATAAAATAATTATCTTGGTATTTTCTTTATAGATGTGTCTATAGGCACAGTCATTTTCACTGGTAGACTCATATTTTTGCCTTGTTTTCTTTGCTAGCTTCTTGGACTCAGACCCAAAGGAAGAATAGTCTTCTGCTTCTCTTATCTTTTTTCCTTAGGCCACCCTCACCTTCACTCCTGTTTCTCATATTTTTGGTCAAGTAAGATTAATAGAAAAAGGCTTCTTGTTTTTCCATATCACTAGTGTGTATAGCCAGCCTTATAATTCAGAAAAATTTAAAAGATTCTGAATTATCCTAATATTAAATTCTTTTAAAAAGATGAATATGTCATTTTTAATCTGTTTTATGGGTTAACTCAACCATTATAAAAGTAACTAATTTTTTTTGTCCTTTCTAGAGCTTTTATGCAGAGTTTCAACTAGGCTGTATTCTCAGTGAGCTGAATATGGTGTAAATGATGGAGAGTCTATAACACAGGATGTAGGACTGCAACCAAACAAGTTTGCTTTGTATATACTGCTACCAGACACCTGGTGAGGTACATCAAAACCAAAGAAAAAGAAGTCTTGATAGAACAATCCCTACACCCTAAGGCAATCATACCCATAATTATTAACACAACAACTTGGAAAACAAACTTTTTTGAGTAAAAAAATGATGAAATTAAGTTTTGTCTTTACAGGATACACATACATAATGCCTTCTACTATTTGGATACAAATGCAAAACTTTCTGCAACTCTCCCGCACCCACCACAATCATTAAAAACAAATGTAAATTTTCTTCTAACTAGAATGTTTTACAGGGTGGAAAAAAAAAAAAAAGTTCAGCACCTACACCTGGCACTTTCCCTGATATATTCATACGTATTTTTCCCCTTTATCCCTCAAAATCACTGTCAGGCTTTGAATAACACCAAAATAATAAGCCACTTCCTCTAGCTCTCTCCCCTTAAAATCTGGAAAATAAAGGAAGACAGTGCAAAAAGGACTAATGAGTTGCTATTTTAGAATATGGGCTGAATGTCAGATGCTAAAATCAGATTTTACTCCCAGACGTAAAAAAGGAAAGGTCTTGGGAATAGTTACAGACTGGACAGTCTAATAGCCTGGTATCTCCCATGTCTGAATTATACCCAAAGACTAAAATAAAAGCTCCCCATGTAAAAGAACAAGAGCCTAAAGATCTACAAAGTTGCCTTTTATCACATTTTTGAACCTTTATAATAATTTACTGAAGGGAAAGTCAGACCCAGACTTGATTTAAAAATGGCACACACCTTTGACTCTTCTCCAAATGAATGAGAATTGGATGTCTTCAATGACATACCAGGGTCCTGTTGCCATCTGAAACTGAATACAGAAGGACCTACTCAAATTGCAAAATTTCCTTTCACTTCAGGATGTCAGCATGACACTGTAGTTAACAATGAGGGCTGTTGGAAGTGTAGAAATGCAAGATGTAAGGGGAGGGTGTTCACTTACAACTCAGTCTCTTGGCTTGCAGCTCAGTCCATTTCCCATTAGATCTCAAGGTAGGCAACATGGATCATTTCTTCTCTACCTGCTTCAAAACATGGAAGATAATTGCTTTGTAATGAAAGCAATTAGCTTAAAAATGATGCCATTTTCTATAAACTTGACAGTCAGGAGAAGTTGCAGCCATATTTGGTGGTCAACATTAGGTTCATTCACCAATGTACTTACTAGTTTGTGTCAAACACAAGACTGCTAACAAGAAATTGAAAAGGTTTTCCTTTAGCCCCTTCTCATGATTCATGTATGAAGGTCCTGCCACAAATGAGAGTACACTGCTCTTAGTTAAAAGGCGGCGGATCTTTGCTGAAGGACTGGTTGTCACTATTAAACACTTCTGTCACACAGCTGGAAGCACTTTAATTCTGAGTTTAGATGAACATGCTTCTCCCACCAAAGGTTAAACAAAACTCAGAGAACAGTTTGTTGCAAGCATTGACACAAGTCTGTCACATTTTAAGCCATATACTTTTTTGTAATTTGCCTCGTCTAGCTTTTTCTATTAGTTTCTACAGACGCTGTGACAGTTGGATAGATTCAAAGCCCTAACAGTAACTCATAGAACCTTCTTATGTAAAATGAAAATAGCTATTTAAAATATATTTACACACACACATCTATATAAGAGATTTGGAGGTTCCCAGATGTGTATTATTCCATGTTGGGCTGCTGAAAAGTAGCTGTGGTCTAAAAGAGAAATTATTTAGCC
Source organism: Antrostomus carolinensis (assembly GCF_000700745.2). Lineage (NCBI taxonomy): Eukaryota > Metazoa > Chordata > Aves > Caprimulgiformes > Caprimulgidae > Antrostomus > Antrostomus carolinensis. Next base: position 85,062 of record NW_010304545.1, on the reverse strand, counting down.
ATGCTTTTATTTATCTGAATTTAGTACAGCCTTTTACTTTCCTAGTCAGCAGCATGCCACCTGCTCTTTCATTTCCTCAAAGTAGGTCAGCAGTCAGCCATCAATCTTTCATCTTCATTACAGCTAAATCCTAAAGCCTGAGGCAAATGAACCATTTTAAAGGAGATGCAGTGATAGCTGTGGTATTCTCTTTCTTGTTAGCCATTTGTGGCTGAAAAAATATCACAAAATCCAGATGAAGCTAGCCAGCCCTTAACTGGAAAATAACAGGAATGCAAGCAGTTTTCACAAGGTCTCTGTAAAAATCTAGGGCCCAGTTCACAAACACAGAAACATGGATCCAGTTTCCACATCATATAATCTCCTTCATACACTTATTAAACTCTGAATTTTGAATGTTAAATCATTACCCCCTCAAAATAAGACAATTCTAGATCTTCAACTATTCTAGTGCCTTAGAAACATCTCACTTCCAGCTTCTGTTTAGTCATGATAAATTTTTAACTATTTTTCCCATGCGTCAGCACTGACATACAGTTTGAATAGTTCATCTCCCCTCATGGTCCATGAAATATTGGAATATTTAATATTCCATGAAATTTAGAGATAGTAATCATATATCCACCAGGCATCAATACTGCAAAAGTAATCACGCTGTACTTTTTTATACTTCTTTAATATCAGAGGTTTTCAGTTTTTATTATTAACCCAACATTTCTTGCATGTACCTATTCCTTTATGAGTTCCTTTTTTGATCAGAGGTGACCAGATTTAAACAAAATACCATTATTCAGAATTTATTAACAAAGTTTGTGGAAATTAGATTTTTTGTCTAATAATTATAGATATTTGTATTGAACCTTGAAAGCCTTTTGCTTTCACACAGCACTTTTGTTTGTGTAAGTCAATGATGCAGAGTGAAGTTCAGTGGAGCACTGAACAGTTTTCAGAAATACAGGTATTTGACAATTTCACCAAATACAGGCAATAACTCACTCATTTTTTCTTGAACAGCAAAATACTAGGCAGGGTGAGGTAGACAAGAAAGAGGTTTAAAACAACAAAACAGGATGGAAAGAAGCCCACATGGAGTGCATGCATGCAAATACCAGGAGGTCAGGGGTGAAGAGAACAGTGGGGAAAGTGTTCACACTGTTTCTGGGAAGTCAGCATGGTGGAGCATCTCTTTGAAGATGAAGATACACCATCATGTACACAGGTGCATGCATGTAGCAGGGAGAACAAACAGACAGAATTAGAGGTATGTGCGCAGTTTCAGGGCTGCATCCCCACTGGGGTCACAAAGATGCGGTGGGAAGGCTCCCATGAATGGAGTGATGCAACAGATAAATAGGAAGAAACAGGCTGGGAAAGGAAAAAGGGAAAGTTGCCTGTTATATGAGATAGCAGCTGAAATACATTGGTCTCTGCCTTGGCATGGATGATGAGCCAGTTCAGAGCTTAGGAGTTAAGATTAGAGGGCAGAACAAAGTGCTGTATATTGTGGTCAGTGTTTACTACTGATCACCTGATCAGGAAGAAGAAGTTGATGAGGCTTGTGTGCAGACAATGGGAAAAAGCTTCACGTTTGCAGATCCTGGTTCTCACTGGGGACTTAACCACAGATATATGCTGGAGAGACAACACAGGAAACCACAGATCCGGGGCATCTGTGGATTGCGTTGATGAGAACTTCCTGACACAGGTGATGGATGATCTGATGAGAAGTACTCTTCGGGACAGGATACCTAGAAAAAAGGCAGAAGTGGTGGAGGAGGAGAAGGTTGGTGGCAACCTTGGTTGCTGTGACCATAGTTGCTGTGACCATCTGGTGGAGTTTGTGATCCTGAAAGGAGGAAACAAGGCAAACAACATGATAACAACCCTGGATTATAGGACAGCAGACTTTGGCTTGTTGAAGGATTTGCTTGGAAGGATCCCACAGGAGACAGTCATGGAGAAAAGAGCAGACCAGGCAAACTGTTTCATTTTCAAGGATTACCTCCTCCAAACATAAGAATGGACCATCCTTACATGGAGGAAATAAAGTAACAGCAGCAAGAGGCCTGCATGGATGTAGAAGGAACTCCTGACTCAACTCAGACCTAAAAATTAATTGTACAAGAGGTGAAATCCAGAACAGGTGAAACCAGAGGAGTATAGAAACACTGAATGCACAGGAATGGGATTAGGGAAGCCAAAGCCCATCTGAGGCTAAATCTTGGGAGAGACAGGAAGGGCAACAGGAAGGAATTTCACAGGTCCATCAACAGCAAAAGGGAAATTAGGGAAAATGAGGCCCTAACACTGAATGGGGCAGGGGACCTCGTGATGACGGACATGGAAAAGGTTGAGGTACCCAATGCCTTCTTCACCTCAGCCTTTGCTGATAAAACTTTACCCTGAGGAATCACAGTCCCTGAAAGCAGTGGGAAGGTCTGGAGCAATGAAGTTTTATGCTCAGTTAGGAGGATCACATTAGGAAACATTTAAACCAAGTGGACATACACAAATCTGTGTGACCTGATTGAATGAGGACTAAGGGATCAGGCTGATGTAATTGTAAGACCGCTCTCTGGAAGATTGTGGTGACTCGGGGAGGTTCCAGAGGACTGGAAAACCCAAAGGTCACTGTTACCATTGATGTGTGCAAGCAGAAGGGTCTAGGGAACTACAGGCCAGTCAACCTCACCTTAATTCCTGTGACAGTGTTGGAGCAAATCCCACTAGGAATCATTCCCAAAAACATTAAGGACAAGAATGCAATTGGAAGTAGTCAGCAAGGATTTATAAAGGGGAAATCCTTCCTGATCAACCTGGTAGCCTTCTATGACAAAACGCTTAGCTTGGTGGATGAGGGGAGAGCAGTTGGCACTGTTTATCTTCACTTGAGCAAGGCTTTCAACACTCTCCCATAACAATCTCATAGACAAAGAGATGAAATAGAGATTAGGCAACTGGACCATGAGGGGGACTGAAAACTGACTAAACTGTCAGACTCAAGGGATTGTGATATCCAGCAGCATAATGTTCAACTGGAGTCCAGTCACGAGTGGTTTATTCTAGGGATCAACACTGTGGCCAATACTGTTTAACGTGTTAATGATGTGGATGGCAGGACAGAGTGCTTCCTCATCAAGTTTGCAGATGATACA
>NW_010304545.1:56930-81860 GCF_000700745.2 Antrostomus carolinensis | reverse complement strand
GACGTCAGGAATCTCCTGAGCCGAGCAAAGGCAAATGGCAAGTCCTGCCCCTGGGAAGGAACCACAGACACCCACTAATACAGGTTGGATGGTGTTTGCCTGGAAAGCAGCTTTGCAGAAAAGGAACTGAGGGTCCTGGTGGAGACCAGGTGGCACACGAGTCAGTAATGTGTCCTTGCATTAGGAAGAGTGTCACCAGAAGGTTGAAGGACGTGATTCTTCTCCTCAACTCATCCCTGGTAAGATGATATTTGGAGTATTGTGTCCAAGCTTGGGATCTCTAATGCAAGAGTTACATGGATATAATGGATGAGTCCAGGAAGGAATCACTAAAATGCTCAAGGTACTGGAGCATCTAACATGAGGAGAGGCTGAATTCTGGAGTTTTGCCTTAAGACAAGAGGGCCCAGGAGAATCTTTTCCATATGCATAAAAACAGAATGGGAAGGAGTAAAGAAGATAAAGACAGACTTCTGTCAGTGGAATTCAATGAAAGGATAAAAGGAACAAATTGAAATGCAGGAAATTCCATTTAAACATCAGAAAAAAGCTTTTTTTTTATTATAAGGGTGGTTGAACACTGGAACACTTTGTCCAGAGAGGTTGTAGAGAGTTAATCTTGGAAAATATTCCAAACATGACCAGACATGGTCTTGAACAACCTACTTTAGGTGACCTTGCTTTGAGTAGGGGTACTGGACTAGAAAATATCCAGAGGTTCCCTTCATTCTCAACAAATCTATAATTCTATATTTCAGTTCATAACTTCAGTTTCCTTTTCAGGAGTCAGTTTTGTACGAATTAAATAAAAATGAGTAGACACTGGAGACCTCTTCCTCTTTATGACATATTAGATTAATATGTTTTCCCATAACTACAGCACAACTATCAAGTGCTATAAAAAAATGATATTGGGATACACTTGGAAAAGAATGCAGGCCACCTGCATTTAGAATTATTTTCTAAACTTTCTTGCATCAATGTTCAGAAGTGTTATCTGCAGTTTGTCAGAACATCTCTCTATTCTATGAAAACGTTATAAAGAATAGAAATAAAATTAAATGCAAAGAGACTTAAAAAATGACAAAGGTATTCGTTCTCTGCATATCTGATGCATATAACAAGTGTACTTGCTAACAAAGGTCTATATAGTCCAATACATGTCTCAAGTTCTACCATACCATCCCCTCCCTAGGAAAGAATCTGAAGAAGGCCAAGCATATAGAAAAAATTTTGTAGACTATTTTAACTATCTGCCACTCAAAGATTTCTTGAGAGTGAGGTCATGTCTTCATACTTGACACCTCTTGATAGATTCTTATTCCATGAGCATGCCTAGTTGCTACATTAATCCCATATAAGCTTTCAGGATGGACAACACTTTGCAGAAAAGTTTGCCATCTGCACTATGTGATGCATGTTTTTTGAACCTGCCAGTTCCACTTCATGCTCCTTAGCCCTTGTATTGGTATAGACTATGTGTGATAATTACTATTCACATTTCCTAAGCCACTGAAGATTTCATACTTCCCTGTTCTCATCCATCTCTCTTCCAGAGAGCAGTGATCCCAGCTTGTTCCTTGGATGGAGGCTATTCCACACTTCTCAATCCTTTACATAGCTCTGTCCGTACATTTTCAATCTCCTGAAGGTAGGGAAGTGTGCTGGAACTGTACACAGTGTGGGTATAACTCCGCTCTGGATTTATATACTGTTTTGTTCTTACTTCTTTTCTTATAATTCCTTACACTTGGCTTGCCTTTTGACTCCTACTGAGCATTAAGATGACATTTTCTTATAACTATATACTATTGCATCAAGATCTCACCATCACTTGGCACTTATTGACATTCAGTTCCACCTATCATTTAATTTTCACTGAAAACCAAAATCTGGCTTGAGATTTCTGTTTATGAAATCAGTGTCATAGTGACTCATGGAAATGACTTGTCAAAGTTCATCATTTTAAAAACTTAAATAATTACTTTGATAATTTCTGATATTACTTTCATTTCAGATTAATTAAAATCTTATTAATTTATTAAAAAAACCCAAACACCAGAAAAATATGAAAAATATCCAAATTATCACACTCCCCCCCATGCAGTGATCCTTTCCATTTTGGTCTAGCCTATTTCCTTTGTAACACCGTTTCTTATAATGTTGTCTGATGACCTGCCATCACACATACATTTCCATCCTGAATGTGTCTTCACAGTGGAGAACTGGCTGTTCTTTCTTCTATATTAGTATATGCAAATGAAGAATATGAAAGACACTTTGCTTTAAAACCTTGCTCACAGCATTAGTGTAAGATTAGATCCCAACAAAAACATTAAAGATATGTGCTTTCAACCTATATAACAAAGCTGAAGAACACCTCAACGTTGGCAGCAAGAAATTTTAACTTTGCTTTCATCCGCTACACGAAGTTATGTGCTAGCTCAATGGTATTACTGCAAATAGAAAATTCCATAATAAATTATTTTCTATCATTAGCTCTATAAATTTATGATGCAGGTGTTCTGTTTCACTTTTATTTGTAGCAGTCCCACAAAATGAGAGGAGACTAATCAAAGCTGTTAAATCAAAATTCCTTTTCTGCACAGAACTAACTAGCACACAGAAGTATCTAATGTGGGGATATCCAGCTTTTAACCTACCACCACCAGAACCATGGGTTGTTTAAATTACGTTTGGGTCCTATACCATTCCATAAGAGATTATTGAAATTCACATGAGCTAGGAATTCACACATTCAAGACTGACAGAAAGCAAGAGAGAATCCTTGCTCTGTGCCTCTTGGAAATATATATGTATGTCAAGTTTCAGAAAAAACAAACAAAAAAAAGGACTTCTTTATTTGGACGTGTGGCTCCTGACCAGAACGGAAACATCAATAGTCAAGATATTAAATACATATATGTACATATAAACACAAACACTCATTCATACATACATATGTACATCTATATGCAACATACTGAAATTAAATAGAGAAGTATTTTTTTCACAAATATGTGCCTTATGGAATATCTAATTCTGCAGCACACATCAGAAGAGATTCTTCTATACTACTAAGAATTACACAATATTTTATTTGTTAATGAAAAAAGCAGGCATAATGATCCTAAAATGTAAGCAGGGTATTTGCATAGAATGAGGATTCTAGCCTCATAAACCCTAACCTGATATAGTAATAAAGGAACTATGAACTGTTTCAAAAGAATCTCCAATCTCTAAAATATTGCTTGGGACATAGATGCTGCAGGAGAAAGCAATAAAAATATCTCAGAATGAATGGAAACTATTGAATAAAACAGCAATACTAAAGAAATCAGTACACCGAGGCACTTAAATCCAAAATGTTATTGGAGATAACCAGGAGTTCCTTATAATATAATAATAAGGAAGTTGATACAAAATGATAGATATTAGAGAAGTAGTGATAGGAGAAAAATTAGGAAGGCTAATACAGGTTTTCAAGAGCAAATATCTAAAAGACAACACTGACTTTCTTTAAATATAACCAAAAATAAAAAAAAAAATTGGATCCATGACATTGCTGGAGTTAAAGCAAGAAGTAAAGATGACAAAAGAATGAAATCTCAGCATTTTCTGGTGAAGAGACTGTTGACAAAATTTCTACACCAGATCTTTTTTATCAGGTAACAGAAATTAATTACTACACCAAGATTCAGAAGATTTTAAATAAAATGATACATTAAGTATTCATTATATTGATTATATTGATGTCCAGAGATATTACTGCTGTTTAATTGTCAAAAATAAGCTAACAAATATGTAGTTTGACAAAAACTAACAAAAATGTATAGTATTTTCATGCAAATTGATTTTAAGTCAGAGGGCTGAAGGGCAGTGCTGCTCCCACATTTTAAAGGCTGTAAGGGCCATGGTATAAGAACAATGTCTAGGAATACATAGAAGCACTTATGCAAGCTGTGAGATGACTGCCCTCACACAGGGAAGGACTTAGACAGGGACTTCATAAGCAGTGATGCAGGACAGACAGGCAGCTGCTACAGGTCACAGAATAACTCCTATAAGGTGCAGTACTCTTGCTGCCTACTTAGCCTACATAAAGTGGAGACAATGTGTTCTGCATAGACTAACAACAAAGAAAAAGGACAAGGAGGGATACCAGGCAGCTACAGCTGTGGGGAGTGGGTCTCTCCCTTTACAAGACACTGTTTCCACATCTTTCTGGCACACAATCGGTGACAGCAGCAAGCCCAGCTCTCCTTTATCCCCTCCAAAACTCTGACTCTTCTCAGTTACCTGTGACCACTATCACATTTGCAAATTCTTCAGAACCTTCACTTTAGGTCCCATCCCACCCTCATCCACTAGGAACTCACTCCAGCACTTCCACATAATTAAGTTAATAAACATATAGATTCAACTCTTTCCACAAACCATTAAATCAGGTCTTACTGGGAAGCCTTGAGTTGACTGTCTACAAGCACGTCAACACCAGCCCGGTGGTACCTAAATGGTGACCACCTGCACCCATGTTGTTGCCAGTCTTTAATAGCTGCTCATATGCAGGTACTGATCTAAAACTGTGCTGACCTAAGCCACAAGCTTGCTGTCCTTTCACACAGTTAGTTTTATCAATGACCGCCAGATTATGGTAATGAAAGTGAGCATGACGTAAGATTTGGCAAGCACGAGAGTTCATGGACACAGGCAGGAAAAAGCATACAGGAAACTGGAGAAGCATGGAAGGCAGACATGCACTTCCCAGAGGACAGATGCAGCTGCTGGAGGTAAGAACAAAGACAGTTTTGAAAGTAGACTTTAGTATGACTCAGGCCATTATAAAGCAAAAAGCCCCCAGTTTTATAGCTTTTAAGAATATATATGTCACTGAAGCATTGCTAATGCATATTGGTCCCATTAACAATGTGGTTAACAGCTATTACATGTTTCTTCTCTTTTCTCCAGGGAGAGAAGAATATACAGCAGGACATTTAAAAATAAAAATACATATGCATAAACATATTCTGCTGGATACTGATGCTGGAAAGAGCTAATTCAGAAACAATCCTTGCTTTTGTAGGAGTGAGGAGATTTGTGATAATCTGCAATTTTTGTAGAGAAGTTCTTTCTAGTGTTTGGCAGATCCCAAAAAAGCTTTTTCTCACTTGTATATGAAATATATATTTGAATTTTTAGAGTATGCTTATCAGAGAAGAAACAACTTTACCCTGCAAAGCAAAGTAATCTTTACATACATAAAATATAGGCATCCAAAGGTCTTGCTTTACTACTATATGGGAAACCCAACCAGACAATACTGCACTTGCAGTGAATATCCTGTGCTGGTACTAGCAGGTTTTAAAAATAGTTTTCAAAATATCTATATTTTCATGTCCAAATACATTGTACTGGTGTTTTGCAGATGGTAAGGTGTAAACAACTAAGACTGCATTGCTTTGCCAGGGTGGGACAATGTCTTCAAGGTTTGGGCATAAATATGGTAGAGTATTACTTATGGATGCTGCTCTGTAAGAGAGCTTAGCAACTGTGAGGAAACCAGGAGAACTAAATACAGAAGTGAAATGACCTGAACTGCCCAGACAAAAAGAGGGTGGCTTTGTGCATGGAAGTTCTTCAGATCCTCTCTCCACTAGCATAAAGTTTGTTTTACATGGGTTAAGTTTCCAGCACTCTGCCATCTGCTTATTGCCTGTGTGTGCCCATGCTGTCTAGCTAGTTCACCAAGTGTCTCCCTGTGAATGCCAGAAACAGAAGTGCTCCACGTGGCACTCTGCCTCTAAGTAAAAGTGCATCAGTACCTGTTAAGTTTGAGCAGCACTGAAGTGGTTTTAGTGCAAAGCCAATGAGCATCTTTTAGATGAGAGAACATTACTTCATAGCCAAGCACTGCATAAAGATCTTGTAGCAGGTGACTAGATGGCTTCCTTCCCCTCACTGACTGCCACTAATGTGTTTCAGTACAATGCCTTGGCCAGAACTCAGGACATTCCAGGTGAATGGTACTGACTATAAACACTTACAAGCTGAGGCTTGCCTTCGCCATAAGATTGCTCATGACCAAAGGTATGGTTTAAAAGGAGTACCAGGATACCCAGGGCGTGTCTTTTAAGTATAACCCTGTCAAACATTGGAAGGAACAAGGGAATATTCTTCCCCCAAAAAAGCATTAATTACATTAATTACAATTTGTCATCCTAAATAGCTATTTTAATGCAGAATTTGTCGTCTTCGGAGAAGTCTGGTAAAAGGATTTTATTTGCCTCTATTGCAGCCTCAGCATATCCTCGGAGTATTTCATTATGCTTCATTTCATCTGCATCAGCATCAGTTTCCTGAAATGAGCATTAAAGTCTGTCTTTCTGTATACGGTGGTGTTTGCTTCCAGAAAACAACAGAGATGTTACAGGGCTAGAACGGGCTGAACATAGAATGCCCAAGATAATATTCAGTGAGGAAGATTAATTAGTACCTGGAGTCTGATTCCTGTAAGTTTTTCTTAATCAGGCTTTGACATTTGATGGAGGGAGAGTTTTCTTGTCTTTCTTGCTTCTGATATTAAGGACAACTCAAATCACTGACAAAAGAGCTAAAAATATTCCTGTCTGGATTATTCCTCTAAATCTTGACACTTAACATGCAGTTCAAGTAAAAATGTGTCCAGAGATTCCTCAGAGATTTAACTCTAAAAGAAAAAGGAAAGCACGTGAGGAGATGAGCTTCTTAGCCCTTGCAAGTGCAGCATTGCTGAGCAAATGCTGAAATATCCTGAAGCCAGGTACATTGCTATTTGGTAGTCAGTTCATGACTGCCAAAAAGCATACCAACTCTGTAGCTGTTTGCAGCCTTATAAGGGAGTAAAAAAGCAGTGTTAACTTTGGCTCTGGCTTCAGCCTTCAGAGGAATAAATCTGAATGAATGTATCCTATGTATTCAAAGTTTAACGTGCCACTGGGTCTATCATATACTGAGCCTCCTCAGTGAATGAACAAAACTATCACAGTGCCTTCTGTGTGAACCAGCCAGGTATCACTGATCACTGACAAGTATGTTGCTTTTAATGGTGATTAGGTTGTGAATCATTTACTGGTAGTGTCACACTATACAAAGCAATCTCAGTAGTGTTGTTAGCAAAAGCAGTAAGTGGCTGCTTTTAATTCACACATACATAATTACTTTACTGGTGTTAGATATCTGCCATCTGATTTCCTTTCTTTCAACAGTCTATTTGTTTTAGGACTAGGGATTATACCTTGAAATGCCAAAGGGAGAGCAATAGTCTGTATTGAGAAATGCAGTGGAAAGGATGGGTCCTGTTGGGTACCTCTGGTAGCTGAGTCCTCAGAACCAGACGTGCTACAGCAAAGTGATTGCAAAGCAGTAGTGACATGCCAGAAGTGTGACTACATAACAGCAGCACAAATAACAACAATTATACGTAAAAAACCCTTCCAGTCTCATGCTTCCATATTCCAGAGTAATATTTCCACTCTAAGAACCATAACTCCACACTAAAATCAGTGTTGTTTAACAGCACAAGGAGGAACATATGCAGACAAAAATGTCGAGGTTGATTGAGTCTGAAGATTTGTGAGGAGAGTAACTAAGATGAGTGGGCCATATGATGACAAATGGAATTTGATTTCAGTAACTGTAAAGCCATTTTCATGTAAAAACAGTGGAACTACTTATACATTTTCTCAGAGACTTAGTTCATGGAAGTGATCTGGGAATCACTTTGACAATAAAGTCCAAAATTTTATTTAATGGTGTACAATACTGAAAAAGAATACGCTAAACATAAGGAATAGGATGAATAATAGATAAAACTGTTACACAGATCTAAAATATGCAATATTAGTCTTCCTAACTAGAAAGGAAGTTTTCGAATTTCTACGTCATAGGAAAAAGAGCTTAATAAGATCGGGACTGTATACTAAAAAGAGAAGAGGAAAATAAGGTTGTATAGTAAACACGCAGATGTATAGTAATGAATGGTACTGCAAAAGTACACGTGAAAGATTCAATTATTTTTTTCCCTAAAATATATATATATATATAGTTATGTTCAATGAGACTGAAAAGCAACATTTCCAAAACTGAAAAAGGAAGTTCTTCACACAGTGCCTAATTAGCAATTACACTCAAATGTGAAAAGTTCACAAGAGTCAAAACCAACCGACATTTATGGCAATAACAAAAGTATTCAAATAGTACGTGCATAAAACACGTTATGAGATATACACAACCATACATTTGAATCACAGAACCACAGAATCACAGAATTGCCTAGATTGGAAAAGACCTTTGAGATCATCAAGTCCAGTCATTAACCTAACACTGACAAGTCCCCAACTAAACCATGTCCATATGCACATCTAGATGACTAAACCATGTCTAGATGACTCTTAAACACCTTCAGGGATGGGGACTCCACCATTGCCCTAGGCAACCTGTTCCAATGCCTGAAAGTCACTATTCATTATGAACCATGGCTGAAAATTTGAGTGTGACAGACGAACACTCAGATGTGCACTGCACATTTCCAGCATCCACCAGTATTTGTGCCAGTCGTTGGCAAACAAGTCACTGAACAAGATGAATTACAAGTCTTGTCGACAACAGTATCCTGAGGTTGGGAAGTAGCATTTATTGGGAAGTGAATAATGAAGCCAGAACTAAAACTGGAGTTGCTTACTGAAAAGGAATAAATACCAGCAAACCTCATCTTATTAAGTAGCTGAAGCAGCAGCCATTCATCCTGCCATTTTGGAACTGACCCTGTCCTATTGCTTTATTTTTGTCAATTTGATACGTGTTTCCATGGGAACAGAAGCAGAACTAGCCACCAGCTGAGTCAATCTCAGCTGCTGGCTCCCAGTTCTCACGTTTTGTTCAGTTTCCTTGGAAACTGATGTCAAATGAGAAAGAGAAGTAAACCAGTTTTTGCTCTTTAATATTTATTCTTTCTTTGGACCTGCTCTAGATCCTCTGGGCTGGCAGAAGGTTTACAGCTAATTCTAATGGCCATCCATTTTCTTCCTCTCTGGAAGGGCTACCAGTCACTGGTGGGCCCCAGCAAATGCAAGCAAGGGTTCTCAGTTTCAGCTACTGCTGGCGGGCCGCCTGCTGTGAGCTACGATGTCAGGGTTTGAAAGCACGCTTACAGATTTCAGGAGATATTTGGCTCCTGCCGCCTGTAATATTTTAAATTGGAAGGAAAGAAATTAAATTTATTTAAAAAATAGTAGGGGAAACAGATGGGCGTAATGATATTTAGAGAACAAATTGACTAACAAGCTCTGACCTGCATTAGGCTGAACACCCTCAGAAACTCCTTCAGCCAATTATATTCTTCATTTCATAATGTAGGTTTGACAAAGTTCTTTCTAATCCAGCTGTTAGCTGACTGAATAGCCCAACAGCACAATGCAAACAACAGCCCCTAAACACATCTGTTTATACATATACATATGCAGAAAGAGAAAAGAACGCGATCTGATTGTTTCGAAACAGCAAAGAATCTGCATAAATTGACTTGAGCACATTAATTTGAACCAGACATCTTTACCAATTCCCAGACCTATGTTACTCCCACATTTTTATCATGTGTATACAAACACACACACCCCCTCTCCTCTGTTTATAATTTTGGCCAGAGTATTTTCCAGTTCTTAACAGCAGCAGTTTCATAACTGAAGATGAATGTTGAAGAAAAACAAATAAAAAATGCAAAAAAAAATATTTTAAAATAATATTAAAGACTATGAAAGGACCCTAGAAAAGCATGTAGGCAGCTAATCTAGGACTTAAGTAAAATCTTACGTGGAAATAATACTCAGTCTACATCTGTGCAACTGAACCCCAATTTTCATGTATCTTTTGTTTAAAAATGCGGAGACAAAACAATTTCACAAGACAAAAGGCTGTCCTAAAGAAAAGTTTTATATTTGGTGGCCTCTGATCTTAGTTAACTACTCTAACTTGGACATGCTTTTACCCTTCCTTTACTTTCACATCTAATAGATGAACTCCTTCCTGAGTTTTCTTTACATCACATCTCAGTTATGTTCACACAGCTCTCACTTGTCAGTGGCCTGCCATTTCTACTGTGAATAACTTCTAGAATCATATATTTGATTGAATTCACATACAGTTCAAATAATACAGTCCCTAGAATATTCATTTCTTCAGGTACTAAACTAGGAGCAGTCTTACAGTAAAGACAATCAGAAACTCAGGAACAACACTTATTCCTCCAGTCTTGTTGCACTTGCATCCTGAGAATACTGAGGATATCCTCAACATCTCTGGGTGCTCACATAGTTATGTCAAGTCAGCTAACTTTATGATTTTATTCTGGGTTAGTTATTTGAATGAAAAACTTAGGCTGTTGTAATTGTTTTAGGTCAGGCTTATTCTGTCTTATTCAAACAGATGCAAGGCATATTGAATTTACATAGTCTATTTATCAGTTTCCTTCAGCTGAATGTAAGATCAAAATCTAAAATCCCATCTTCCTCTATATCCCTAAGACTTTGCTTAGCAAACGAGATAATAATCTTTAGGTTTGCTGCTGCAGCTGCAGTCAGGAAAGACCATTGCACTTTATGTTGAATTTTGCAATGTCCCTCCAGAATTCTTCGCAATCGGCCCTCATTTTTATTTTCTGGAATAACTTACTAAAACCACTAAGATTTCATCATCTCATAAATTACTTCCTCTGTCACTGACCAACACAGGTCCCAGTACAGAGACTGGGACCTGTCCTGAAGGACCCTACAGGCTACATCCCTCCCTCCTGGAAAATGAACTTTTATTTATTCCTTAATTCTGTTTCCTTGTTCTAAAGAATTTTATATCCATTTGAGGGCTTCTCTCTTATTCCATGGCTATTTAATTTCTATGACAGCCTTTGATGAAAGAAATTGCTGATTCTTTTTTGGAGACCTAGCAGACTGTGTCAGCTTCTGTTCACATGCCTGCTGGCTTCTTCAAAGGACTTCACTGAGTGTTTGAATGATTTGTTCCTTCACAAGTGTCATGTCAGCTCTTCCTTAATGTAGCATATTTCTTTCTAATTCCACTCCTGATTATATTTTATGTAAATTGACCTGCTACAGACATTAACTTACAAGTTTGAGGTTTCCACTGTCTTGAAAACATCGTAAGACATTTGCAAATTTTTGCTCAGATATCAAAGCAGCTCTGAGCTAATGATTACATACTGCTGTCAGTAGTTTGCTATAACTCCTTTGAATTGCTCTGGAAAGCCTGGGAGAATGTAATGTTTCCAGTGATTTCTTTCTGACCAGTTTCTCTCTCCCTACCAGCAACTCCAGTCACTCCTCAGTGAGTTAATCAGAAGGGTTCTAGCATACCAAGCTCTTCCACAAAGAATTTTGCTGAATGAAGCAGCAAAGTGATCATTAAATCATTCTACATGGCCTTGTTTTCTTCAAGTAATGCTCTTATATTCTGATCAAATATTGTCCCCAAAGATCCCCTGGCAAATTCCCTGCTGCTGATATTTAAAGAAAGACTTATTATTCTTTTTTTTTTGCCTTTTGAAAGATTTTTTTTTAGACTGCTTTATTGTATTCTACATCCTAACTTACCAGACTTTATGATCCTTTCTATTTTCCTCATTTGAATACAACTTTTGTTTTTCGAAGGACGTCTTCCTGCTGTTTCATCATGCTGAGTCTTCTTTTTCAAGCCTTATTTGGTGCATGGCATGCATTTACTCTGTGTGTCCCATATGATATTCTTAATATTCTCTAGGCCACCTGCAAAGATTTAACTCTCTACAGTGTTCTCTTTAGCATCTCTTTAAGAAGCTTCCTCAGTTTTATGTTGTTCCCCTTTCTGAAGTTGAGTACCACTCTACTGATCTTTTTTGGTTGTTACTCTTCAAAGCTATCAAAGCCAAGAACAATGTATTTGCAGCTACAGAAAAGTCCTTCAGACATCAATTGAACTATCAGTTGCAATGCAGTTGGAACAAACTTAAGTAAACAAGGCTATCGACAAGCTGCTGTTGTTTCAAGCTCTACAAGCATAGAGCAGAAGTGTCTCCACAAGACAAATTTCAGTTACATTTTCCATTTTTTACTGACAATTGTAACAACTGTGGAATCCCTTCAAAAAATTTCAAACTCTAGGGAAAAACGGAGAGGTAGCTTTTCAGATTCTAAAAGGATTTCTTGAAAGACATCCCTTGCAGTTTATGAGACATCATTCTAAGATATCTTCTATAAATTATATTCAAATAAACAGTAAAATTATCTCCTAATAAAATTTCAGAGCTACACTGCAAAGTAAGAAGAAAGTAAGAACAATGGATTAAAATATCATATCTTTTCTTGAAAACTTCAACATCAGAAGAGAAAACTACCATTCTTTTTCTTACTGATTGTCAAGTATTGGAGAATAGAATAACACTTCTTGATTGTCCTCATACAATCTAGTTTTCACATATCACCAGTTTCCATGTTGTGGAGGTGATAAAATCTCAAACGCTGCTAATCTGCCTACATATAGAATTATTTTATTTTTATTAGTCCTGCACTTTTGCTGCTATGTTTATTGCTGTCAGTTTGTCCAGAAAGCTCTACTTTTAGAAACCTACCAGAATGATGGAAAATTTGTACAAGGGGCATTAAGCTATTACCTCCTCCCTATCAAAATCTCTAACATGACCTTTCTGGGAATGACATTAAAATAGGAATAATCAGTATGTGTGTATGCACACACTATTACTGCAAATAAATATAGAACTAGGTAACATAACTCCTGCACATCTCCACAAAGAATGCAGTTTAAGCAGTGACCTCTCCTGCACTTATCTTCCATAAGCTCTTACTGAAATTTGCTAATGGGTTCTGATAATCTATTATTTATTGCAACGGAGTCTGATAGATTTAGCAGAGGACTCTCTTGTGTTTACAACACTTTCATCTAAAACCTCTCACAAGTGACAGAAACACCCCACCTTCAACTACAGATACGATTTCTTTTGGTTATTTTATTTCTATTGGCTTTTAAAAACCAGAAACCTTCTTCCCACAAAATACACAGCTAGAGCTGCTTTCACATAAACTAGTGCATCTTTAGCTTGGTTTTACAGAAAGCTGTAGATACTAATATGCAACCATAAGTGTTACTTGGGCTTGAGGACATACCTCCATGTTATACTTTTCCACTGTCCTTCTCAGAGGATCCACAACCTGCCAGCAAATCAAGATGCAAAGATCAATCAGTAGCATCCCTCCAACTATCACCAGTAGCTTCTGGTCTTTAATGATCTGGAGAGACAAAAAAAAAAGGAAAAAAAGGGAGGAGATTCCCATGAGCCATAGATAGATCCCTGTACAGCTTTATTCCTATATAGGGAGAAAAACACAGGTTGCTAATAAAAAGTTTTTTTAACAATGAGAGAGGAAAAGTTTCAGAAATATCAAAAAGATGAAAACAAAAAGACACAAAATTATTTTAGTTTGTTTCATGTTTATTAGAAGTATCTAAAGTGCATTCTGATTTCTAAAAAGAAAATAGGACTTTTAAACACTAATATTGAAGTCCAGGTTTAACGTTAACTCCTGGAAAATGAAAAAAATATATTCTAGAAAGACACTTTTGTTTTTCTGTATGCAAACGTGCAAAAAAATTCATTACATCTCACAGAGCAGCAGCAGTTATAAAGGAATTTAGTTTTCACTAAGATTTAGTGTTCATTTTTTCATAACCTTCTTGAATGTGGAAAATACACTTACAAGGTATTAAAAGTTAAGTTCACTTCTGAGTTGGGTCTTTTTTGTGTTTGTAACATTTGCCTCTGTTACCCAGGGAGCAGAAAGGGATGATGTACTTTTTCTATATTACAAAAGTTAGAGGGTTTTATGCACATGCAATGTAAAATGTGTTTTTAATGTTGCATGAATTTTAGATTCAAAAAAGAAAACTAGATTTGCTAACAAAAAGAACAATCCAATCCATGTATTACAGTCTTTTATAGCTGCATGCAATCCTTTATATTATTTCTACTGTTATACACATAGCAACGGAAAAAATACACTGCAAGTACATTATTTCAGATGCAAAGTTGTAAACATGTTAAAATATCAGGTTTCAATTAACTTAATGTCAGTCCTTGTGTGCCTATATTCATGTTTTTAAAATTAATATATATATTCTATTAATAATGAACACTCATCCAATATTCAAAAGATATTGCCAAATTGTTCTCACATGGACTAAACTACATATTTTCACCTAGTTTTCATTCTCAGAAACAATTAGTTTAATCCAAATGAAATATTGAAAAAAAAAAGTCTGAGAAGCTTAATAAAGTTGTGATTATTTCAGTTCAATTTGGTAAATTTGTTAGGATTTTGAAAACACATTACGAAGTCAGAAGCGTCAGCTAATGTTGTTAACACAGGCAAGGCTGGTATCCCTGCCTAGAATAAATGGTATTTGCATTGAATTTCTATCAAACTTAAGGAAATGATAAAAATGAATACATTTTGAAATAATCTAAGAGGAGCTTTAGAAAGTTTGGTTTTCATATTATTTAGTGAGATTCATTCGTTATTTTGAAAGATGTTTCTGCAATATTGTACACTGCTTTTTGTTAATCTGCTAGTAAACTAAGTGTAGAACTAAGGCTAACAATCAGAATGACTTAAAGGACATGATGCATTATTTTCATTTCCTGAGACCAGTTATTTAAATCCATGAAGCTCCAACATCATAAAGGACCAGAAAATGATGCCTTCTGCGTATTTGCAGCAGTAATAAAGCAATATGTCCATCTCATGAGAAATAGTACAGGCCTGGAGAGGGAGGGTGAAGGGGAGAGGTGCAGCTTTCATGGTGGTTGGTCTTGCTGCTGGATGCTTTTGCAAGGAGAACTTTGCAAGGAAAAGGTGGTAGGAGGTGAAGGGGGAGGAAGACTATTGCAATGTGTTTCCTCATTAAGCTAAAAGGAAAGCAGATATTAAGCAAAGATTCTCAGATGTAGCTTGGTCCTTTGTCTTCTTTGGGAAAATATAAGTATGCCTAACCTTTTAGTTGTTTACCAAGTTACAGTCAAGGCTGAAAAAGGACTGTTAATCACTGAGGTTACCCTCTGTAGAAAAAGCCCATTAATTTTTTATAGCTTTGTGAATGCCTCTAAACAGGACTTGGGTGAAACATACCTAATGTTGCTCCTAGTATAAGTGGAGAAACAGGAGAGAAAACCATGGAGAATCAAGTCCAAAGAGAATTTGAGTTTAGATGAAATTTAAACACTTCAGGGTAATTTTTTTTTTTTCTCCCTCTTAAGTGGCTAGGTAATTTGTTTTATTGGCGTATTTTGATAGCTATTTTTAATTGGTGAAGTTTATCTTACTGAAGTTGGCTGTTTAACCATGTCTAGTTAAGAGTTAGTGGCTGTTTAACCATGTCTAGTTGGCTGTTTAACCATGTCTAGTTAGAGTCTAGCCTGTCTCTGTAGCCAGTGGGCAGAAACAGAAACCTTCAAAGTACAGTTCATCCGACCTATCTTGGGTACAATTTAGGATCAGAGAACTTATTGTTCTGAAATGTGTTCTCCCCTCCCCCTCCTCCACCCTCCATGAGGGTGTGAAGACAAGTTACTTGAGCTAAAAATACACATTTCAGAAACTTAAAGCTATGTGAAAAGAATCTTCCATAAACATATCCTTCTGTTCTACTGAACCATAAAAGTTCCTTGTAAAAAACACCCAAAACATCAGTAATGATGTCCTATCTTTCTAAGTAAAGTAGTGAACATTTTACCCAGGATAGGTAAAACATGAGAAAACTAGCCCACTGTATTCTAAATTTATACGGACTATATTGATATTGAAAGTAGGGTTGCATTAGATGCAGATTTACCAACGCCTGTCAATATTAATCAAACTAGTACAGCAATGCCAGGAGCAGAAGAGTGAAAGGATGCTATTAAAGCAGTAATACTGATAATCCACTAACAGGGTCAAAAGATATCTCATATTAGCACTTCCTATCTAGGATCACAATGCCAACCAGCCTTCCTTGTTCTTGTGCTTGTTTTATTTGTACCTGAACTTGCACTACTGCAGGTCAATATTCATATATTAGTTCACATGTAAGTTTGGTAACCTTTTTTGGGGGCAGGTAATTATTAGAACAAATGAAAGAAGAAATCCAGCAAATGGGAGCTCTTCCTTGGATGCCTCTTGGAGCATTTTTTCCTGTGTTACATTGTGAATAGCCCTTTTCTGGACAGAAGGGGAGAGATGCATAACAGCAGCTGTCACTGGCAGCAGGTATTATTCATCCCTTGCTTCTGCCAGACAGCCAGGAGGAAGGCAAGCAAAACAAAGCCCAGAAGATAACCCGAGGAAGCAATCTGTGCTACTGTACTGAGCTCTGTAAAACACAGTCCTACCAGGGCTGCACGCAGGGGGATCGGGCAGAAAGCAGGACTCCTGAAGCTGCCTCACACCCACCACATCCCTGCTCTGTCATTGGCAGAACCATTGCAGCAAAGCAGCTCTGAAGCAGAACTCTTCACCAAAAATGCTAGCTTTCCAGAATAAGACGTTGAGATTCAATTATTTTTTATTTGTCCTAGTGACTAGCAGCTTCTCCTAACATAAATTTACTCTGAGAAATGCTGTTGTTACATCACTAGTAGAAATTTCAAAAGGCTTGCTGATCTTCCCCCTCCACTCTCAGAAAGCCCAGCTTTCCCTCTCCCCAGCAATCATTCCCACCCACCAGCAGTCCTTAAGTTCAGTACATTCACTCCTTGGGAAACACCAGATGCACTGAAGGAGTCTTGACTTAGATCTTGTGAATCCAACAATTTCTCTGTCTGACAAAAGAAAGGTATGTGCAACTGAGGCTCCTTACAATCAAATACGTAATTCTTCTTTCAGAGGAAGATTCTTATGTTTTCCCTTTTTCATCCTCCTTCTAGCATCCATTAAATCAGCCCTGGGAGAAATGCACGGTAGCTAATAAAAGCCATTTTTGTGAGTGCTGAAGCCAAGCTCTCATACAGCAGCATCTGTGAGTAATATTTTCTACCATCTGTGATTGGATAGGTGAATCTGTCTCATCCTGGCAGATCTGCCCACTGTTATAAATGCCATTGCTACCAGTCTGGACTATATATCTGGATATGAAGCTATCCTCAAACCAAATTCACTCAGAACAGAAACTGCCAGGCCATTTTCTCCTCAGCAACATCGCTGTATGAACAAATAAAATTTTTTCTGAAAATTTTTCTCTTATGTTGATCAACCCTTTCTAGCCTAGCAGAAGGATCTGTCCCTTGCCTTCTGGCACTAGTTGGATAAACACTTAATGCTATTCAGTATATTTTTTTTTAAGGTCGTCACTTCCCTGAGTCCTGGGACAGAATCTGTAGAGAGAAACCTTCTTTAAAGGATCCCTCAGTGAAGCCTCCTAGACCTTATTCCTTTAAATTAATAGCACTAACAGTAATAATTGAAGCCCTCAGAAATCTGAAACCCAATGTTCTTCTCCCTGGTATACACAAAAATAACGCTGGTGGGAGTCCTACCCCTGAACTGGTGGGGAAAGAGAAAAAATATCAGAGTTTCTGGGAAAAAAATTATGAAGTCTACAAGGCTGGAAAAAGGGACCATATAACTACTCCTAAACTTGCCTTCAGAATATTCTCTTCATTGCATAAACTAACCTTTAATTTCTCCCAGTATGATTAAATGGGAAACACCTTAGGGCTGCTCCGCTATATTTAGTGGGTCAGCACAGGTGAGATGGTGCCATGAGGTTGGTGATGCAGAGTCAGTGGTAGATACGTGAAATTTGCCATATATGAGCCAAGGGAGATATCTATCTTTGAGTTATTAAAGCCATTAATATTTTAGAGGACTATTCTGTAATACAGTCTTAATTTCTACTGTGTAATGGAATGAGAAAAAAGGACTATTGAAAACACATTATGCACTTGTTCCCAATAATTCCACAATGTTTTTTCAAAGCTATTACCAGTATTTCCTACAATAGGTTCTATGATTAGTATTGGGAACACTCCTCACACTGCAATTACATTAGTTTTAATGAGTGAATGCTAACATTTTAAAAAGTATATTTTGTAGTAGCAAGCTTTTTTGACCAGTAAGTCACACGCAGAAAAAGCTAAGCGTAAGACATTTTACTGTCTTAGAGGTATTTTGAATAACTTGATGAAAAATTTGTATATCTGTTTGCAAATTAAAAAATAAATTTGTTTTCTGTGAGAATTTACTGTGACCACTGCAGTCTGAGAACTTGATGATTTTTGCTGCTTTCCAGGATAAAGGAGTGTGTGGCACTACTGGTAATAATGGACAACTCGATATGACCAAAAAGTTTGGGTTTGAGAACTAAATAGCTACAGTCACTAGCCTGCTAACGCACATATTTCTAGAACGTGTCTTCTTTGCTGACTCACACTCAGAATAATTGTAGAGCATCTTTGGCAGACTCACTCTCTCAATAACAGCATTGCAAATGTGGATGTTGACTGTATGCCTTGCTGCCAGGAGAAGCTATCCATTTAGAAAACACCTTTCCCCTTTTCAAACTCATATAAAAGACAAGTGGAATATCCTAGGGGGAATGGTCCCCATAGGGGGAGCAGAAGACAGAAATTTTACAGAGGTTAGAGAAGGGGAGGGATTCAGTGACAGTTTAAAGAAATTATGAAATTCCTCATCTTTGAAAGCCTGAGCCCCAATCCTGACTACAATGCATTGAAGAATTGGAGAGATGCTTGTTTTAATAACATTGCTAATTGAACCTTAGGGAGCACACAGAGCAATATAACATGGCTAGTTTCATAAAACTCTCTTGGAAGGACAAAAATTAAAAACGCTGTAGTTTTAAAAACCAAAATAGGACAAAAGAAATCAGACTTGACAGTGTTAGAACCAACCGTTCTTGCTATATAATGTTTTGTAGAACAGCCTTAGAAATGGACCTTACCATCATGTTAACTTCTGCCCTCTACTATAAATAAAGCTCCCATCAACAAAGCAGGTCAAATTCACCTTTGAGAGAAATGCATCTGCTGAGCTCAAGATTGCATGGACCTTAAGTGTAGAGGAATTCCTACCAGGGATGTGAATTTTCATCTGTAACACTAAAAGGGATCCCAATCTTGAGGAAAAAAGTGCACAAAGGATTTGAATGGTCTGGAAGAAACGTTCTGATTTTATTTGAGATAACATTAAAGCATCTAGACTTTAATATTTTCTTTAATGAACAATTCTGTGGGAAAGCACACTACATTGTTACCAAATAGCTGGGGACATCAATGTACTTGATTACATTTACAAACCAATTTCAAGCTATTCAGCAATAAATTGCCTCATACTGTATAGCGACGTGTTCTTTATTTTGCTGTCATCCATTAGTCTCATAATAGATAGAAATTATGGTTGTAGCACTGTTTATGAACAGTTATGTTTCACACAGAGTTTTCATTGTTTTCATTGCTACTGAGGTTTAGCCTTATCAAACTGTACCATGCAGAAATTTACATACATAAATTACTTCAAAAGCAGATTTTTCTCCTAGATGTACAGTTCTTTAGCTCAAGCTCTTTCTGTGACAGCAGCTTGAGATTTAGTTCCCCAATCCATATTTATATGAATGTAAATTTTAGAAATGTGATTCCTATTGTTCCCTGGCTGCCATTTTGGCTGATCAGCTCTTATGAAAAACAGGATGCTTATTTTACATCTAAATATGGGTTCTAGAATTACATTGACTATTTTCAAAGCTTTGGACTTAAAATTTATATTTATAGCCATTTGGGGAAAAATGTAATAAAATTAATTTGGTTTCTACTTATATCACTTAAGGCAGTACTATATCTGTATAATAACCCATGAAGTTATACCTGAATAACTTACGCTGCACTTTAAGTAACATGGATTACTTGGTCCGGCAGTAAATATTCATAATGAAAAAAAATAATTCCAAAAATAAGCAAATTTCAAACTTCTGTCTTCTTTCTTACTCTACAAGACTGAACAATAATGATGAAGATATCTTTGTGTGTCCATATGCTGGTTCATTTTCAGCAGATGGCCCCTAATAGTTTGTTTTACTGTTGGTATGGTTATCCAAAGCAAATTTTTCAATCCTAACACCTCTCCTTTTCAGACTTATGATCTCTCATATATACTTAGTGAAATACATGTGTATCCTAGGGGAAATCCAGCATATAGCTTTTTGTTATACACACAAAAGCTCTAGCTAGACTGAAAAAAAACTCTTGGAAAAGTATACATATTTACAATCTGAAAACTGACCTAGAAAAATATTTTATACTAGCAGTTATAGAAAGAAATGAATAGGTAATATAATCTATATTTATGCTAATACAGAAAGAACTATGTCTACAAAGGCATTTAAGTGAGTAAATAAGATATGGTCTGTAAGGTTCTGACCTAAACCCTCTGTCAACGTAATCCAGAAAACTTTGCTTTGCTAATTTTAAATTATTAAGATAATGAGTATATTTTTTAAAACCTCTTTAGGACCTTTGTGAGAAAGATTATAGATTGTAATAAATTCTAAATTCCATAGGTGACTTGAAAAAACCTATAGAAAAGTTTATAACTAGAGATCACACTCATCCTATAAACTTTCTCGCAGAGGTTTTCAAATGAGGGATGGGCATAGCAAGAGACAAGTCGTAAGAAGAAGGCAACAGCACATAAGCTCATAAGCATGTGGCCTCCAGCTCTTCTCTCAGTTTTTGGGGGGGTTTTGGTGGTGGTGGGGGGGGTTGTTGTGTTTTTTTGTTGTGTCGTGTCCCCCCTCCCCGAAATCCCCAGGGACACTCTGCGCAACTGCAGGCACTGACAGCTTCCCTGTAGCTGGTACCATGGGGTGAGGGCACACAGCCAGCTGCTGTCCACCCTGACTGAAGGGGTCAGGACCACGTGCCTGGCTCCCCAGAAAGAGCACGGATGGTCTCATATCCCTTCCAGTTTTCCATGCACCTCAGTTTATGTACCATTAAGTACATGAGTTAGGGAGGTGGGGTGGCCAAATTTGTGTTAAAAATTGGAGTGGGAAGGCAACAAGCCAAAAAGTTTGAGAATTCATGCTCTGCTTTACTCGGGTAATAAATTTGCTTCTCAAAACCATGCACTATCCTTTTCTGAAAACTGAGCTCAGAGAGATTTCTAAAGCATAACAAATAATTCTGGCAATTAGTTATTTTTCTTCATGTTGGAACTTAACTGTCTTACACATGCGAACACCTTTCTCAGAACTCCTGCTGCCTTTTTCATTATGTATTGTGTTCCTAGTTTAAGTGAAAAAGAGTACAACAGAAAACTGCCTCTTTTATTATACAGTCCTATTGCATTCCCAGAGCAGACTCAATGTGTCTGCTCCATGACACTGGCATCCTGCAGAAAACCAAGGCCTCACTGGTGTCCTAATAATGCACACAAGGGAACAAATTGTACATCCTAGAAAGCTGTAGGTTTTCAAGGATTGACTTTTTAGCCACAACATAAGCCTTTTAACATTTTCATGAGCCTATTATTTTTAAAGAAAATTAAAAGATAATTCAATTATAGACAGTTGCACACATCAGCAAAAGGAACCTTTAGATCTTTGCACACCTCATCAGCTTGAGCTAAAAGATTAACTAGTAGCTATCATGAGCTGTACAACAGTATAACAGGAAGAGAAGGGAGATATTTTGCCTATAGGTTTTACAGAAACATAGTAACAGGAATAAAAAGGACAGTAAAACCCTAAAATCCTGTGTTAAGGTTTTATACTTTGCCCATACTTCTGTGCAACCACTCCAGCCAGTCCTAATTTCAACTTTTTCTTGCCTCTTATTCATTTTCCACCCCTATGTTACTTTCACAATCTATGTCCCTACTTTTCAGGCCTGCCATCCTGCCTCTAAATTTCAGTCTTAATCTAATTTTAAATCAGACCTAGCCCCTCAACTGTAGTTTGCCATTTGAATCTCAAATTTGGGCTCTATTTTCCACTACACTCGACTTTCATGACCACTTCTTACAGCCCTCCCTGTCCCATTCAATTCTTTGCTGGCTCTCAATCTTATTTTAACTCTCCGGGAACTCTTATCCAAATTCAGTCTCCTCCCTCAACTCCTATACTCCCAAGCTTTTCCCTATTATTTTTATCCAGAGAGGCTCACAATCCCTCCAAAGCCCTTAGCAGCTAACCCAATTTCTCATTCTCAGCCTCTTCCCTGCTCCTTATGTCTTGGCCCCATGGTTCTCTGGCTGTGATAGCCTCCCTTCCCCATGCTAATGTCAACAAAGTAGACTGTACAATCTCCTATCTATCTTTGCAATGCCTGAAGATCACAGCTCTCTTCAGAAGACTTTTAAGGCTTCTTAGGCTTAGCAGGCTAAATGCTACAAAAAAAGTTTGCCAGACTGCAGCCTGACAGGCATAGCTAAGTCAAGTTGGACTGGTAAGTAATTTTTATCTGTTGTGGTTGGTTGTAGCTTTCTAACCCTGGGATAGTACCAATATCTATTCTCAATACTTGTTAAGATCTTTAACCTTTTCTCATCTGTGAGAACTCTACAGTCACATAGTAAATTTAAGAACAGAGAAAAGGTTATGAAATATCACTGAGTAGAATAATGATGGCAGAAACTATGATAGCAGAAGCCTTAAGAAAAGATGCTGTTATACATCACCTTGTGCAATTATATTCTGTATTTACCTTATAACAACATTGTCAACATAAAGACATATGCCACCAGAAGCCTACAGTGGTAGTAGTAACTGAGTACATTGACAATATTTTCAGTGAAAATTAAATATGAAACATCCCTTCTCTGATGTCACAGTTAAAGGATTAAATACGAATAGACAGAGCTAGAATGTGCTATGTTATGGGTAAGACAAGCCTATCATAGCAATGTCAACTGAGAATTATTGCACTTTCAAATACGAACTGCAACAAGCAACACTGTGATCCATATCATCATGCTTTATTGTATTCACCTACAAATGGTCAAATACTTGTCTTTGTAGGAAGGAGTAGAATACATAAAACTTATGGAGGTTTTTAAAAACACTGCTTTGAATTTGTTACTATTCTGGTATTTGTCAAAAGTGAAGGGTCTTTATTTGGCATACTGGAGTTGTGCAGGAGCTGTCCCTATGCAGGACTGCTTTAATGTCCCCTAAAACGTAAGACAATGTAGTTCCCATTGAAAAAGACAGCTTCACAACCTTCTAAATTTTACCAGAAGAGCTGGCTTCTTCAAACAGTTCAGCTAGGTAAAGCTTCCCCAGGACACCACATGCTCTCTTGACACTTATACTCTCCTCTCTCTCTTATTCACTGCCAGCCCTCCTTTACTGGAGGGAAACATGAAAGCAGTCCCCACCTGTCACTGAGCGGAAGATATTCTGCTGCCCAAAACAGCAGAAAGCAGACATATCAAATAAATAATTGCACCTCAGTTATAAGTGTTACAGTTATTTTAATAATAATTCTACTCTACTTTCCATTATCTCTACTAACCTCTTTAAAACTCAAAAATAATTTACTTCCCCCTACTGATTTTGTAATTTCCATTTGACAAAAATTGATTCCCTCTGCTTCAGATCCAGCTAAAATTAATACATTTTTAATTTGTTTCCTTTGAGTCCTAGTAAGATCAAAGATGGTAACAGAGCTCTGGGAATCTTGCAAAATTTGTCAGTTAGCAGCCCGAGAGCAGAATAAGTGTGTTCTGAATTTTATTGTTTATTTTTTTTAATAACAAAAGACTAAATGTATAAATGGGTGAAAATAAGAGAATTGTGAGAGCTTTATAGAGAGTTAACAAAAATCTCCACCTAATTCAAGAAATCTTACATAATTTATTTCCACTCTCCACTGCATTAGAATGGAACTATAGTGCATTATTATTTAAAATTCTATGTATTTTCTCACAAGGAGAGAGAAATACACTCATCTCTTCACAAAACCATGTTGCACAATGAAGATATGGATCCAGTAAAAGTTTGAAAGGAAGCTTGCTCTATCTGATGAAGATAAATAGATTCAGTCATTATATATTCTTCTTTCCTTTACTTAATATCCACTTCCATGAAATGAATGAACCAGTATTTTACACTGCTGGGAAAATTTTCCTGGTGAAAATATCCAGGATGACAGGCAAAAAATGGTGTACCTAAATGTCAGATTTTACTGTTACATACAGGCGGAAACTGAAGTTACCATAGATGAATAGGATCCACAGTACTTAAATAATTTTGGAATGCTGTACTCCTTGCATTAAAACACTAGTCTGCTCTGTCACGGCACAGCTAATTAAAAAATTATTAATGTGCTTTTTCATGCAGCACTACCTTTGTTTATTTTTCAGTTTAGATATCATTTGTGAAATTTTCTATTGTCTTTGCTATCGTAGATGCAAAATGCTTTGTCTGTAAACTGCATCTACTGGAAATGGAAATGTCCTTCTTGTAAGACATAAGTAAAGAATGCCATGTTTTTCAATCAACTCTTAAAACCAGTTTTATCTATCCTGGTAAGTCAAAGACAGAAAATGTATGACTGGTAAACGTTTACCATGGATAGCTAATTTGTTTTGCATTAGAAAACTGTTGTCTTTTATGATTCATGCTTGTGTTCTGGAATTGGATATCCAAATAAAGAAAATCATGATCATTCTGTGGAAAACCATTCTTTAAATTTTACAGCACAAAATGCATTATTTATTTAATTCCAGAATATTGAATAAGGTGCCCTAAAAGCCTTGACGTTTCCAATATTGCTCAGAGAGAAGTATCTCAATGGTCAGCATCCAGATATCTGAAAGTTTCTCTCTCTTATACTGGTCAGTG
>NW_010304545.1:48706-56898 GCF_000700745.2 Antrostomus carolinensis | reverse complement strand
GCTGTGAATAAGCAATTGCATTTTGCAGTTGTTGATGGGCCTGTACAGAATTTGAGGATTATGTTTAATCGATAGACAATGAAATTTAATATTGAGTAGCAACCTGAAGCTCTGAAATGAAATATTTTCCAAAAAGCAATAAAGTAAATGCTTAGTGATAGTCTGTTGAAGTACCTGTTCATTCCTATATGGAATAGTATGTATTGTAGAAATGATAAAAGTCTCAGGCTAATAAAGGTTGTTAAGTAAATGCTTTTATGTGTTACACTGGCATTATCTTGCGTGACTTCACTAATTTACAAAGGTTTGTACCAATATAGCTGAAAACATATCTGCAATATAAAATTTAATTTTTCAAGAAGGTAAAATACTGGCTCAGCTTTGAGTGAAAAGTCTTTAATACAGGAAGTCTAAGATCCTTGAAAAATATATACTGGACTCTGGTAGCATAAACTGATAAATTATAGAGGGCTTTTTGCACGGGTGCAGAAAGGGTGATCTCCGCTTCCCTCCACCCAGAGTATTCCACTTCTGGTACAGAAATTTCTTATAATTTTACTCAATTTTAAGATATTTGTCATTTAGTCTTCATTATTTTTTACAGTGAATTATATTTTGGATTTAATTAAATATTTAAGCCAACCTGACATGATCAAATAGTAGAGGAAAGGACTAGGTGGTTGTGTTGTTAAGGCGCTGGAGCGTTAGGTCCAGTTCCAGACGTGGCTTCCTTAATAACCTAAGACATAAATCCTCTCAGAAATTGAACTAACTCTCTCTCTGCCCCCTCCTCCCACCCACCTCTCTCTCTCAAGCCCAAACCTTTTTAGGGATAGGTGTATCTTCTGGTGACAACAACTCTCTACCTGTTGCAACTGTAGAAACAATAACATAATTCTAAAAAAGACAAAACAACAATAACAAAAAAGCCCTTCCATGAGTGTACAGAGAGGAAGCCCTTCTGAGGGAAACAAACAGAAGAATATGATGAGGTTTTGGAATACAGTTGTATTTATTTTGGGTGTAAATGACTCTTTACCACTTATTAGAATAAATCTATCCAGCTGCATATAGGAACTGCATTTGGCACTACTACTCACTCTATTATTTTTTTTTTTTCTCTTTCATGCACATTTCTCTTAACGTTTTTTCCACCAAAATTATTTCTATTCACCAGTTTTTCCCATTTTAAAATAAAATCATCTGATTAAAAGCACTTCATTAAAAACAAAAAGAAGGTCCATGGGAAAAATATCAGATGAACAATACAATCATGAAGTGTTGTACTACTCCTAAGCTGAGCCTAATTGTTTACAGAAAATGTTCTGTACCAAAAATGCCAGAGATGACTGCTTATGCAATTTCAATCAAAATTAGAAACAGAAAGCTGTATAAGCAGCACTCTCTCTTACCTCCTCCTACTAGCCCATCAGGAACTTGTGTGTAATACCTGTATCCCAAACAGACATATATAAAGAACATTTCATAGCAGCTGTGACTCTACCAGAAGGAGACCCCTTGATGCTGAAACAACACATTAAATAAGAATGAGGATCTGTATTCACTTTGAAAGTTTACAGCCATCATCACTGTCCACCTCTCATTAAAAAGACTGAAGGGCTGCTGTTCAACTCCAACTCTCAAAGACTAAAAATAAGACCCAGAAAGCCCCAAGATCCAATGTCAAACCATTCAGGATCTTTGAAGACATGACAAATCAGCTCAAGCATGGCCATCCAGGAAATGTAGCAAAACAGTTATAAAATTATATTAACAAGTCATCGAGAAAAAATTTTACTTCCCCTCACCTTTTTCTTCATTTTTACATTTTTGAAAATTGCATGAACTCTCCACGTTTTTGCAAACATTGCTCCAAATGCAGTTGTGTATCCCACTGTAAGAATCCATGTTCGGACCTAAAAAAAATAATATATATATATATAAAGACAGAGCAATTTAATTTTCAGTAGACAATGTGAATATCATCATTTCAGCCAACTTTTACTCAAGACCTTGAGAAAAAAATATTCAAAGAAATTAACAAAAATGTTGACATTTCAGAATTGTATCATTCATTGTTTTCTTGCTTTTTTTCTCCTCCCTCCATCCCCTCTCCAAATATAACGAATCCGGATGCTGAATTAACAATCTTGTCCATATCTAAAAACACAACTCTGTTACAACATTCTGCATATTTTTCACTTTTACTGTGTTCTGTGCAGACAGAGGAAGGAACTAGTGGAGGAAAACAAGAGCCTGAGACTATAATGACTACGCAGGGAGCTATTATTAAGATTTTGAACAGAAATGAACAGAGAAGTAGAGATGTTATTCAGACTAAATAAGAGAAAATTGTACTACATGAGGTATGCATCACTTAATGCAGACCCTGAGCATTCTGGAAAGATAGGAAAAACTGACTTTAAAATTATCATATAGGGAAAAATGGCAAGACAAGAACACAGCCTTGGTGAGAAGGCCTTGGGGACAAGACCTGAATCAAAGATAATACCCACAATATGGGTCTAATTAAAAGGAGATGGAGAGCTTACACAGAACGATGGAGTAATGGGACCCTGAGCTGGCCACAGCTTTGACATAGATCTATCGAGACATTTTCCTTATAGTAAGCTTCTCTTGTAAGTAGGTCCTGCTTTCAGACTTGGTTTCAGCTAAGCCTGTCACTTTCAGAGTTGTAGCAAGATCTGCACAGCTCCCTTTAATTCTTTGGAAGTTTTTCTTTTCATTACCCTAGAGGTCTGGCCATTTGAAAGCTTTTCTGCCCTGAACAGACTATTTGCTTCCCCAAAGAGGAACCAGAGTATAGCAGGTGATGACCATGCAAGAGGCACAGCAGGGAGCTGGAAGCCTACAGCTGAATCTGAGAGCCTGAGAAATCACAAGGAAGAGGAATAATCTCCTTCTCCCTCTAGAGACTCCACCTGGGCCAGCTGTCAAAAAGGGAGACTGCACAGAAGTGAACAAAGAAGTAAAAATAAAATGCACTGTGCACTGCAGATGGAAAAAATGGGGGAGAGACAATGACTAAAGACAGGGAAGGCAAAGTTAGAAAAGGGGAAAACAAGCCTTGTTTTCATGCATTCTTGGACAGCAGAGCTGGTTTTTGATATAAAAACAATCTGATTTGTGGAAACCAAGACATTCTGAGAAAGGATTTTGAAAAAAAAAAAAAAAAAAAATCTTTAGATGATCTAAAGGCAATGTTCTTCCTTATCAACCAGCCTGGTTTCACATCTGACTTCTACAGAACTTGGGATTTTTAATTTGCAACTTTAGGATACACATATTTATAAGAAACTAGGTGCTGTAGTAAGATGCAAACCTTGAGATCTAAGATCAATATTAGGAATAATCTAAATGTTTCACTTCTAAATACATGTTATCTAGCGTTTGCCCTTCCAAGCATATTCAGAATTTCCATTTTTGTATTCAAAATGTGATTTTTTCCCAAAAAATTTTCTGTAGAATACAAATTCTGATTTTTAGCAAGCATTAGTGACTGGGTATCAAGGCAGAAAAGAAAAATAAGATATGGCTTACTCATCACTCTCTTCAACTACCTGAAGGGAGGTTATAGCCAGGTGGGGGTTGGTCTCTTCTCCCAGGCAACCAACAATAGGACAAGGGGGCATGGGCTCAAGCTCTGCCAGGGGAGGTTTAGGTTAGATGTTAGGAAGAAATTCTTTACAGAAAGGGTAATCAGGCACTGGAACGGCCTGCCCAGAGAGGTGGTGGATTCACCATCCCTGGAGGTTTTTAAAAAGAGATTGGACGTGGCCCTTAGTGCCATGATATAGTAATTGGAGTTGGATCAGGGGTTGGACTTGATGATCTTGGAGGTCTTTTCCAACCCAATCTATTCTATGATTCTATGATTCAAAAAATATTGATAAAATAATGAGACATAAAATGAGTACGGTTCCTTAAAATAAATAAAGACAGAAAGCATGGTCAATAATGGTGAATTAGTAAGAGAAAACGACACACAGAACAGGCATCTTGGGTTTTGGCAAAGGGGAGTGTATGCAAATAGACACCCAAAACTGTCTGAAAGTCATATGCCCAAAACTGGTAACACCGTGCACCATGCAGGGACACACACCTCGAGTGTGCAAGTGTGAACTCGGGGGACTGCTGTCTCACTGGCATTGGCATCACCAGGTTGCAGAGATACACACAAAGGCAGAGAGCCCACATCTTCTAGAGGACGGGTGTGTATAGGGGAACCTGCACGCCCAGAAAAAAAGGGAGTGTTGCTAATCCATGTGTCCTGTGAGCAGCAGGTGCCTGCGTGTAAATCAGCATGGGCGTTTATCAGAAAACGCTGAGATCACATACAGAAGACTGTTTAAATATTTGTATGTGGATAGTAACATTTTATTAGCATCTAAAGTTGTTTATCTGTTGCATTGCTGATATTGACCCTGAACATATAGTTCACAATGATTGTTGGTTAATCTTGTTATTAATAAAATCAGCAAACTGACTGTGATGAGATTTAAATCACATGAGTTATGCCACTTTGTCTTTCTTGAATGCAGTATTGAAAAAGAAAACCATAACAAAAAAAATGGAAATAGCAAATGTGTCAGCAAATAAATATTTTTAACTTAAAATATTTTTTCAAGTCTTTGCTCGCTATCTGTTATCATACATTATGCAAATAACTACAGTAAAACCAGTTACATCAAGTGCGAGTGATTTCAAAAATAGATTTCATATCAACATGTCCATATTAGCCACTTATATCTTTTTTTTGTCTTCACATAACTGAGCTGTGATAACCATTCTTAGCATTCAATCTTTTTGCTGCTATTAATAAGTATTCAGCTCTTTTGCATACAGTTAGTGATATATTTGGCAAATAGATACATAGTATTTTCATGTCTCTAGTAAGACTGTTTTGTTCTCACTGAAAAAATAATTGCCCCTTGGGAATAGTAATAAATTCAATTATGCTCATAATACATTTCTAACTCGATATTCAGAAAAATGTTATTTCTAGCATGTTTGGTTCAAAAAGTTTTATGTATTCCTGATCTGGATTATGCAAATTAGAATAATATAGCTATTGGCTATATTGGAAACATTCTAGCTTAAACATACCAGAAGATTTTGTCAAAATGAGATTGCTATTGCTAAGAATGAGATGGTAAGTTTCAGATGAAACTAAATTTTTAATTTTGAAGAAAATGAACTTGAATTCGTCTGCTATAATTCATTAATGCAGCCAGCAAAATGAAAAATTTAGAAAACAGCAAAAGCCTCTGAAAATCCTATATCTACCCATTTATATTCTTAAATGTATTATAACTCCAAATCCCACCCATTTGAAAGAACATGATAAAAATAACACCAATAATTGGAGAGCATGACCACAATTTATAAAACTGATCAGTAATTCTCTCATGTCAGAAGTTTTTAATGACACATTTTGACAGAAGAAGCTGAGGAAGATCACCCTCTCTGCAGTACCCACCAAATGAGCAGGAAAAGCACATCCTCAGAAGGTGGGAAACTTGCATTCAAATCCCTACTCCAAACTAGACACAAATCCGGAAAACATTCTTATGCTCCTATAGAAGTATAAACTACTGTTTATCATTTTCTTAAAACGTTAGTTCATTACAAAATTCCTCATGGCTTCACTGAATTTTAGGATATACCTTCAATTATCTGCTTATATTTGTTGGTTACTTCTGGTTTTGAATAAGATGTTTTAACTAACTGAATATCTCCTACAATTTTTTTATTTCTTATCATTCAGAGACAAGTTGCAAGTGTCAAAGAAGATAATATTGTTTGGTATACAACAATCAAGTATGTCTATGCAGGTGCTAAAATACAGTTTCACGGTTCTCTTTTCTTCAAACTTCTAACACTATTTTGGTTTAGGATCTATTTGAAAATACTGTGTATGCACACATGATTGGAATTTGTGCTTTTTATAAATTACTTGATAGAAGCTCTTACAAGTTCATTACTTGTGATAGTTGAAAAACACAGTTGATGACCACCAAACACTGAAAGTGTCTCCACAAAGAAACAGATCATTCTGGGTCATTTTCCAGACTTGAAACTGATATGATTTTTAAAATAAATACAAAAATTAATCTTTGTAAAATATTAAAGTTTTAACAAATTTTGTAAGGTTCAGCTGAAGAGACACTGCATTTATGAACAAGATGCTCCTTACATCTTGTAGGAGCATTTCTTTGCAACTTGCTTTTACAACAAAAAGCCTCTGTTTTAAACCTGTCCATAAGGTTTATTTTTTTAAGACTATTCCATCATATAGTAAGCACTGATAGCTTAACAGACTTATATAAAGTTACTTCCATTTGAATCATATTTCCTCTCAACCTTGAGCTTTAGCTGGCTAGCCTCCTCTTTGAATGCTGCTATTTGATAACTTCACACAACTCTATCCGCACCTTTCCCATCATCTTGTTACTATTTATATATCTGTGTAACAAACCTACAAAGTTACTTGATATTACAACTCGCGATTAATACAAGAAGCCATCTAATTGTGAATAATGAGTTAGTAAGGGGAAATTAGTAAGTGGTGAAAGCATCAGAAATATCCTGAACAGAGAAGTAAAAGTCTCTCCTTGTTTATATACTCTAAGAAGGAAGCTTACAAGTAAAACAACTATTTTAGGTATTGTTAACTTTCAGATAAATAACAATATTATTTAAATTTATTGAAAATAATTTTATTTTAATACAATTACAATTCTATATAAAACTGTAAAATAAGGATATCTTGGAAAATGGACTGAACTGATGAAAGGTAAAAAAAATTCACTTTCAAAGAAGTTCCATTATGTTCCCATATTCGATCACCACTGCATATATATTCAGAAGACCACACAGTCATGAGCTGACAAAGACTACCTGGGAAGGTGTTGAGCTCATGAAAGCAATAATAAAAATTTCAAATATAGTTGATCAAGAAAGTGATGGATTTTACTCCTCCATCAAGTGGAAAGAAAAAAAAATAACAACCCTCTGAACTGAATATACTACACATTCTCCTTTTTTATATATCAGCTTTAAATTTGCTATACTAATCCAGTATGCCAATATCAAGCAAACAACAAGAAGATGGGATTAAAGACTCAGAATGAAGAATAAAGAAAACCAAATATCAGGACAAAGAACTTTCATGTGTTGCATAAAAAGCTACAAACTTACCACCTCTGCAGGTTACTTTTTTAAAAAACAACAACAACAACAAAAAAAAAACCCAGTTATTTGAACAGGATAATGAAACAACTTGGTTCTTTAACAATTTCTTCTTCAGCTAGCAACATTTAGATTGTATTCCTGCAGAGGAATCACTCAGAGTTAAGATTCCTGAAAGCATATTTTTTACCATCTGAAGACCTTAATTTTAATTATTTCTTTTAAATAAAAACTTTCAACTCTTTCATAGGACTTGACACTCCAGACACTCTCCAGATTAGTTTGTGAGACTCATTTTGGGAATATCAATAATTAACCAATTTTGCACTTGCACAAGGTTGGAAGCTGCAGTGCCCACAGGGTTAGCCTGCAGCTGAACGTCAGTGCTGAGCAGCATGGTGGCACCTTAGTATTAGACTTGGGCACATAAAAGTGGTACATGTGAGAGTAAACCACGCTGTGGGTTTTGCCCTGGAGAGCACAATTATCTTTAAGCAGACTATTCTGTTGATTTCTGTGGACTACTCATGAGTTGAAAATTAAGCACCTTCTGTTTTTCTCAGCAAACTGGGCACATAAAGGATAATTATGAAGAACAAACTGTGTCATCTCTACAAATTTGCACTGGGGCTTGAACCCACTTCTATTAACCCTGCCAAAATCCCCAGTATGAGCACAGGCAGGCCCCCAAGAATGAGTTCCTCCATTTGAATTATACTTTTCTCATTTATATCAAACATTTTTTGACCCATGTTGACAACTTTTAACTCTTTCTTTAGAATTTGCAAGGCAGTAGCACAGTTCTTGTAAAACCTAAGTGGCAATAACATTAGAGAATTGAATCCTGCTGTTTTCCAATAAATTAAGTACAGTGGTTTGTCACATGCTGTGAGATCTCCTATAGTGATTTCTTAATATATTTCAGATAATTTCTCAGAATCAATCCATGGGTAGTGTAAAAGATACTACAATTGCTCCTG
>NW_010304545.1:21552-48682 GCF_000700745.2 Antrostomus carolinensis | reverse complement strand
GCTGAAGGAGAGGCAAAATGTTCTAAAAATATTAGCTTAATAAATCTCTGGCAAAGTTGTGGTGTATTTGCTTCAGCATACGATATAATTTTGTTTCAAGGATCTATTCAGCTTTGTAACTTTTGTCTCTACTTTTTTTTTCCCCACAAAAATGTCATTTACTAAAATAGAAGCTGATCAGGCTCATGTTAAACTCAGTAACAGAATTGCCTTTGAATTAAATAGGAGTGAGAACAGTCTCAGACTGAACAACAGTGAGGACAATTATGGAAGTGATTATACAGAAAAGGGAGATTAAAATTAACAGCTCAACAATTAAGTAGGAAATAAACTAAAGAATATACACAAAATGAAATAGGTTAGACTAAAAATACAAACAAAGACTATGGTTTCCAGAGATGAAGAAATGGATTAGAGGTCTAAATCCTTTTGGAGTTCAGTAGGAGCTGAGTGTCTGTCTACTTGTTAGTTTTTTAATTCCTGATCAAAATTAAACAATTTGAACAAAAGAATTAGGCAAATATAAAGTCCAAAGGGTGTTAGGGAGGAACCCTAAACCTATGGCAATGCTTGAAGAGCATAAAGGGTATGAATTAAGAAGCACATAATCAACTACTGACCAAATATCAAGGCCAAATGCTATTTGGTAGTACAGGGTCTAGTCAAGTGGCTCTTGCCGATGGTACACCAAGACAGCCACAGCTTTGAGGTGGCCCTACCCAGGTATTTTCCTTTTTGTCAATTCCCCCAAAAAATGGTTAGAAAGAGAAAATTTGAAGCGATGAGGAGGAAGACAAAGCAGAAATAGATAGACAGAACGTTCATACACCCATTCCCTCTCCCTGCTCTGCTGTTAAAGGCAAGTACCTGTTTCCAGAGCTGCTCCCAGCCAGCTCCATGACTTCAAAAGTTTTAGCAAAGTGACCAGCATCCCTCTCACCCTGCAGCCTGCCTCCATCCCTAGGAACTTGTCCATAACCTCTCACACCTGGCTTTTCCTCCCTGCTCCCCACTGCAGTCTCTCAGTCTGTTTGATGTGGTTTGTAGGATGTATCTCCACTCTTACATCACCCTTCAATCCTCACCTTGTGCAGGTTCAGGGTCTCCCAAGACAAGGTGCAATATGTGCATACACACAGTGGGGCATACATATGAATATAAAAAATATTTAAAATATAAATAAAACCTGCCTTTCACATTACTGCAAGACACGGAGATTTCAAATGTTCATCATCCATAATTAAAAATAATATTAGCAAAAATCCCTAAGAGCTTCTGAAAATCTTGATACATTTAAAGGTGAATAATCACATTTTACAGTACACCTTTGAGAAGATAAGGTCTATAACATCCACTGTTGCCATGAATGTATATGTTCTCAGGATGTCTGATTGAGAAAAACAAAAAGTCCAGTCACATACACTGCAGTAGGTAGCTGGTTTTTATCATTGGATATCTCTACTCTTTCACATTTTTTTTTCTCTCTCTCTTTCTGTTCCTCCACCCCACCCTGTTGTTTGGTTCCTTCTTTCTCTAAAAATTCTGTTTCCAAATGCCTGTATCATGGCTGAGAGCAACTGACTGAAATCTGAAAGCCTGAGCACAGCCTGGGATGGATGAGGGCACCGTTGAATATAACAGGTGTCCAAAAACCATCACGCACTCTGTTTCCTTTATCCAAGGCAAAACACTGACAGGACTCAGTGATATCACTGGAAATCACAGAACATCTGCCTGCTTTTGGCAATTTATATCAATTGCACTAATTGATGAGATAAACAACATAAAGCATGCTTAATTTTAGTGACTCTGTATATCACAATACTTGGATCCTCTTGTCTTTGACATAACACCTTTGCAGAATTCTGGAGTGTAAATGCGACTAGAAGACAATTGGTACCTCCAGAATAGATCACTCCCAAAACAGCATGAATCCTATATGAACTATTCCAAATAGATCATTTGCCCCTTCACTATCACTCTGATTGCCTAGTGTAGCACACTCTCTAGGAGAAAGTGCTGCTACACATTAGGAGGACCAGTACTAAGAAGAAGCAGGGTTGTTCAGTCTACTACTACCTAATACACCAGACCTTTCTGGGTGGAGAGTATGGGCATTTTACTACAACTTGGAGTACTTAAAACAATTTTCTTTTCAACCCCAATATAATCAGTTATATCCAGAGAATATGAACATCATTTTATTTGCCTACTTGAGGGAGATGCATAACAGAGAAGAGGAGACTATTCTGCTCCTTAGGACCATAGTAGCTTTTCATCCCGTAATAGTTCCAACTGACATTACTCATCTTAAACATAAAGCATGCAATTCTTGGTAGACTGTATTACAGAAGTTTAAATGTTATGATCATATCTAATATTCTCCCTATTTTAAGCATCTGTATTTAGTATGTCATCTTGAACTCTATTCACAGGGTATGTCACTGGCATTGCTAATTTCGAGTCTCTCTCTTCCATATGATGAATGCTTTCAATTATTTTTCCACTTGCTTGCATTTTTCCAGTTGGCATCACATCTTGTTTCACACCCTTACTTCTAATTTCTCTTTTGCTATGACACCATGGTAATTCTGAGATTAAAAACAAAGATAGATCATTCCCATTCTCTCTCCCTCATATCTAAAGCACTTTCTACTTTGGCATACAGATGTATTTAATGAAACATTGTATTGCTTCTCCTTTTCCTGTACAACCAATAAAGTTGCTTCAAAGTAAGACATGATCTAACGGTTCTATAATACACTGACCATTTTCTCAGAATTCACTGCTTTGGATAGATTTAAATCCATGTAACTGGAGTTTTACAATATGATACCTAACCTCTAACTCTGACACGGAACTAAATAATGCTACATTTGGTGTTATGAATTCTTACAATAAGAACACAAATTATGTATTTAAATACACTTGATTACTTTTCCATAGAAAATGGGCATGCTAAGACAAAAATGAGTCTGGGAACCAATTACCCACTCTAGAACAGAGCCAACACTACATAATTTCAAAGACTTATATAGTACCCCTATTCAGCAAATTATTTGACCATACATTTAAAGTGCTTTGCTGACTCTCAAATACATTTTACACTTGGGTCTGTGTTTCAGCATATCAGGGTGGAAAGAAGTGGTACAACTTATCAAAGAAAACCTTTGAAATTTTCAGATGTTACTCATGTAATTTTGTATCACATTTCAGTGTTCTTGGAATATTACAGCATAAAACATATGCCATGTGTAGATGTAGGTTGTAGAAAAGTCAGAAAAGACCAGAGATTGCAAAGCACTTCACCCTCCAAACAATGCTACAAACATTGTGCTATAGAGTAAGCACACACAGTTGATTTGGAATATAATACCTACAATATGGAAACCATTTTTCCTGAATTTTGTGGATAGATTCAGGAATTTTTAAGGACTTTCTGTATGTGTTGCCAAAAATTATCTGAAAATTAAGCAGAGACCATATGTAGCATATCTAATTAAATAAACTTGCTATTGTGTACACTGCTACTCTGGTGAGATTTAATTGCTTTTGAAATATGGAAGACAAAGAGAGTGATTACTTGGCTTAGACAGGGGATAACACTAATGACAGCTTTTTAGTTTTGCATGTGCTTATAAAAGCTGAATTAAAATTTTTAATTCCCTACAAAAAAAATTCTCTCCCTTCACTGACATGGATCTTCTCTCTGCCTGAGATATAGTTGTTATGCCCACAAGTTTTTTGGCTGAATGGCTTTTTACAATCACTCTCCACTGTAGCTGGTTCTTTTAAAGACTAAGTCACAGTCTTGCATAAATGAGAACTTTAAACTAATCTCTAATATGGCTAGAATGGGTAATCAAAATCTTGCATTTCCAGGGAAATGGATGATCAAGAGAGATTTGTACTGGCCTGATCCTATAAGAACTGCTATCTGTAAGCAGTCCTTATGAAACCACTAAGCATATT
Organism: Antrostomus carolinensis; assembly: GCF_000700745.2. Taxonomy (NCBI): domain Eukaryota; kingdom Metazoa; phylum Chordata; class Aves; order Caprimulgiformes; family Caprimulgidae; genus Antrostomus; species Antrostomus carolinensis. The sequence continues at coordinate 44,710 of NW_010304545.1, read as the reverse complement.
GCCCATATGGAAAGATGGATGTTCACGATATGATGTCAAATGTACATGCTGTACTCAGCATTTAGTGGATGCTTTGGGGACAAAGAAGGAGAGACAGAAAAGTTACTGAACTGAGAACACACTGAGAAAAGTGTTTCTCTTTCCTGTATTTATGAATTCCCCGACATTATTTTACTGTTTTCTAGATACAGGGAAAGTGTGTTGACACAGTCAGTGATAACCAAGTAAAGATGGTTTCTAAGAGAAGCATAAGCTATCCTATCCCATTGAGGAAATTAAAATTGGAGAAGGAAATTCTATAAGAACTGTTTTAATTAACGGGAGGTTAGAAAAAAATTCCTGATAGATTGCTTCTGAAGGGTTTCTTGCATATATGAGTGTAATACTAATTGCTGATAGAGCTGGGATTCATAAGATAAATCAGTAGCTGCGTAAAAGAAAGCACAATCAGAAATGCTTGTACTGGATTGAAAAACTGGAATGCCCAGATTGGGGAGAAATCTCACAGAATCTGCTCTGTTGATATAAAATTTAACTATGTTTTAAAAAAAGTATCTGTTTAAGGCATTTGGCAATACTTCTTAATATAAAGTTTGGCTTTATGAACACAGAATTCTCCCCCACTCCTTTATTTTATTGTTCAGTTAAGTAAAGCAGTTATCTTATTCAAGTGTCTGTCCAGATCTTTTCTGCTATGGCAGACAGACAAACAGACTTAACATACTGTGACAGATACAAATTAGAAAAAAAAAAAAAAAAAGAGATATGTGAGATAAGACAGAAAAAAGCAGCTCTCACCTAAATTTTATTGCATTTAGAATATGAGAGTAGTGGTTACATTTTGAGAAGCAAATTTGAGAAAAAATTAGATAGCTGAAATGTTCTAGCTCAGAGGCACAGGATTTTAGATGTTGGTTCATTTTTCAGAGTTAAGACTGAGCTGTTTCACATTTAAAGGAGGACTTAAATTTAGTTTTATATAGCTAAATCTGGATAGAAACCTGTTCCCTAGAACAGCTCCGTGCTGATAAGTACCTCTGGTTCCCACTTTTTTCCCTTCTGTTCAGCAATGCTTGGCTGTTTCAAGAGGAGGTTTGTAGCCTCGTTGTATGACGGCCTACAGCCTGGCAGTGAAGTCAGGAGCTCTGAATACAAGCCCCTCAACGCTGAACAGACATCAGGACCTAAAATTTGTCCCTCCTGCTGCTAGATTCTTCTGCAATGGAGGGTGAGAAAAGAATGAAGACTGATATCAACAGCTGGCTTCCTACAATTGCACTTCTGCTCCATTAGAAGCTGGTTCACAGAAAAGTACCTAATTGCTGGAAAACAAATGGATGCTGACTTCACCCACTTCTTGCTGGCCCCTATGCAGTCAAAGAGCTATATATATAGTTTGAGAGATGTGAACAGGATTGTCCTTTTGAAGTCTTTGAGGCACCTCTTTCTACTAGTTATACATAGAATTTTCACTCTAGCTGTAAGAAGACTGGATAGTCTCTCCTCCTTTCTTTTGCTGGTAATGCTTAGGTGTCTAAAATACAGTTGTGTCCAGGGACAACTAAAGAAGCTAAGACTTTTCCCAGAAAAATCTGTAAGTTCACCTATACTATATGTTCTAGTACATCTTGACATGTACTAAAGAAGCTTCCAGTGTTTTGAAATGGTATCATTGAATGTCACATGATATTTCACTTCAATAATGGTTCTAGTCAGTATGGAGGATTTAGGCTGAAATATTAGGAAGGATCTGCATCATCTAGCTTTAGGCATCCAACTTTCATGCTTTGAATTATTCTCTGAAAGTATAGTTTCTCTCTCTTCAGTAATGCCACCAGAAATTCAGAGTCCTAAACAAAGGTGCTGCGAAATGCATCTTTCTAGACACCTGAAGAAGGATTCAAATAGTGAGGATAACTCCTGAGTAAGTTTGATATTCTTAGGCAATGGGCCAATCATAGCCTTGGGATTTCTTGGGGAGAAAATATTTGATAAGTTTAAATGCTGTTTGTATTGCTTTTTGAAAAGAATATCCTTGCAGTGAAATTCTTTTCCCTTCTTTGAAAAGGCCTCTGTAAGTCAGGTTGCTTCTAGAATTTTGTTTGGAAGCCTTTGTTTTAAAAGGTTGAGTGCATCACATAATAGTCATGATTATAAAGACACACTGACAAAAGTAAAAGACTTCCGTATGCAATAGTAAGACAAAGTATTTGAGTCTTTGGTCCTCACATTCTAAAGCTTTACAGTTTGTTGTCAAAGCAGGATTTCTGTGAGACAATTCATGACACATAATATTCAAAATTTTGCATGGAAGGCTAGCTACCATATAATGATGCTGATAGTAGTCACACAAATTCTTCTAACACTGGAGCTGGGAACATACCACAGTCAGAAGTGGCACCTGGCTGCAGTGTTCAATCAGCTTCCAATACTAGCCAAAGAACAATAGTAGTCAAACTCCCCTATCAGTTCATGCAGCAAACCCAAATCATAGAAACATCCTTATTACAGTGAGTAATTGAGACATTACAAACTTCTGGGTGGTTATATTTAATGTGGTTTCAGATTTGCTTGTTTTGATTTAACTAGAATATGTTCTACATGGATCTAGGCTTGTGTGAGCTTATAGTGTAGCCTTGAAATAGCAGTAGAAGTCTTTGGAGATTCAGCCAAAAAGACAGTAAAAAGACCTGGACAAGCAGCAGTCATGAAGTATAAAATAATATGGAATCTATAAAGAAAACATAGTAGCTTCACAGATATTACTAGTTGTCATGCTACAAACACAACCTTTAATAAATCATCTTCATACATAGAATTTCAAAACAAGAAAGTACATCTACTCTTTTAGTCTGAGGCCAAATCCCAATGCATCTGAAGCTTTCACTAATAATAATAATGTAGCTTTGTGCATGTTTCAGAATTTGGTCCCAGAAAACATCCCAAGAAAGAACTAAGAGAATCAGTGATTAAATGGAATGAGACATCCAACTACTGAAATTTTGTGTTTGCATTTCTCACAGAGCTTCCTGCAAGACTGTCTTCAACTGAAATATTTGGAATTACTTACTGTGCAAAGTGTCTCAAATGTCTTTTCGGAGACAAAGGATCCATCAAGACCAAAAAGAAAAATAGATGCATAAGAAAGCATCCCTCCAAGGATAATAAGGTTGTTCATGTAGGGACTGGACATCTTTATTAGTCTATGGACAAAAGGTGATAGTGCATTAAAGAAGAAAAGATTACTGCTAGGCTATTAGAGCAATAAAGAAGAGCTTTTTGTAACCAGGCAAACAGATAACCCTTGTTGCAGAACTCCGTGAAATATATAGGCATGCACACTATTTGATATTTTACAAAGTCTAGCATTGTTTCAGGTTTTTGAATGTTTAGTAAAAAGACCTCCTATTTTACTGATGGATTAATTAGCTAGGGTTAATATTAATAGCAGGCAGTCAAACACAAATTAAAAAAATATGCTTTTCAGACAGTATAAAATAACTTGTTTTAGCAGACAGGCAATCTGTTTCAATGTGAATATATTACACAGTGATTTCAATTAAATAGTTCTAAAATATCATCTTTCTACAGTTTTAATATTTTCCTTACATATAGATGACAGATTTTACAAACATGGCATTTAAATATGAAAGAAGTAGTGATAGAAGTAACATGAATGCCTTACTTCTGATTTCTGTTTTTGATGTTAAAGAACAGGAAAGCACTGGCCATTATCATTCCCAGGATGGTGAGGGCAGAGAGGATGCTGTATAGAGGTAAGGAGATCTTGCGTAGCTCCTCCTGTATAATTGTTTTGTCCTTTGGAGGCTCAACTCCTGGAATTACAAGAAGAAAAAAAAGTTAAACCTCATGCAGATGTAGAAATTCTGTAAGAAAATATGTCTCTCCTCAGTACTACACCTAAATGTAGCAGATTTAGCAACTGTAAAACACATCAGTAGGTGATAAAATCATTGAATTTGATAGATGTATATTAATCACACTGATTGACGAGGAGTTTTATATTTCTGGAGCAGGTAAACATCCTTTTTGGAAGTAAAAACACAACAAAACCCTAATGCAGAGCCCTCATGCTACCTATCCTCATGGTATGCTAAAATGACTGTATGCATACCATGGCTGTGAAGTTTACCAGGAGGTTATGCTTTCCTGAAACGAGTGACAAGGCAATGAGTAGAAAACAGAGGACATAGTTTCTCAGCTTACTGTCATTATCACCAAAGCAAATTCAAATGGCCTGTCTAGGTATCTACCACTGCTGGAGACCAGTCTTGGTGTGACAATACTGGGGCAGGGACTGATGACCCCAGGGGGCTGAAATAGGGTCCTGGCCTGTGGGCAGGGTAGAAAAAGCCTGGGGAGGGGGGGAACATGCAGGATTATTAGTGCCCTCGAGACTCTACAGAATGGAACAGTGTGGAAAAAGGGATAGCAAAGGTTTTATAGGGACAGACCCACTTTGCAAATCCCTGCAGATGTGGACTTGAATGTCTGAACTTAAAAACTATGTTTAAAGCCACGTGCTTGATCGACAGTCAGCTCCCACTAATTAAAGGCTTCTTGGTTTAATTAAAATAATTACTTTCCAACAAGTGTAATAAAGCTCTGCATCCCCTACTCCCCACACTCTATTTTACCTGCTTACTAAATTTTGCCTTGGTGCAGGGGAATGGCAAAAGGCCTCTTGGCTCACTGTCTTCCTTCAGAAAGGGCTTTGTATGCCCTGCAGTGCCTGAGCTTGTCCTTTCGCATCGGTTCTCCGTGAGGCTGTGAGAACAACCAAACGGGGCCGAGCAACTTCATGGCACAAAATGGCTGCACGGGCAGAGCCCTGGGGCCCTGCTGATCACAGAGCTGTAACTGACTAGCAGCTGCCGTAGCTACATTTCACTCTTCTGCTTTGCACCTAGAACAGTCAAGGCTTTGTACAATAAAACAGCTTTATCCAAACCAGGTAAGCTGAAACAATTCAGACAACGGAAACTTGCGATCCTTTCGTCTTTATGCTCAATAGTTCTGCAAAATAATTTCCTTTCAGGTGATCACAATAAAGTGACACTCAAGGAACCCTTTGCTGATTTGATATTGGAGAAAAGTACCTGAGAATTTTCCCTTTCCATCTCAGAGCATGTGTTTACAGTGCCTGACACTTCACAAAATTAGGCAACAAGTAACAAAACAAAAATGCGATAAAGCGCATGCCTAAATTAAAGGAACTAATATTAAAGGCAAAAAACACACTTTGCTGTATCTAAAATATACAGAGTATATTGATGATTTGTATTTATTAAATATAAACAACCAGTGATTCTATAAAATGTATTATTTGTGCAACGGTCATTCAATTCTATTTTTTCTAATATTACAAATCATTGGTCTCTTGTCTGCAATTTTGTGCAGTTTAAACAGGGCTATATTTACTACTCTTCATTTCAAATACTTAAAGTTACTAAGCTTTTTATAATGCCCGGAAGACCTAACAGCATTGTCCTCCACACTATCTTCATGACTGCCTCAATTAAAAGTTATGATGTGTTGATGTGCATAAAAACCTGTTTCCTGTTACTTGGTTCATCCTGCAAATACTCTCTGGAAATTACTGGTATTGAATCAATATTCAACTACACCATCAGTTCCTCCTTACAGCAAAAATATACTGCTGGGTCCCAGACTTTGGCAACTGTGACAGATTCTGTACTCTTCATTTCCAAAGTCTCATTCTCCATACAGATGTGAGAAGTGCATGTAGCTGTGCTGTTTTTAGGTCCAGCAAAGGATAACAAAAAGAAAGGTAGAAAACTCCAGCATATGGACAAGCAGTCATGGATTATATTACTGCAGTGAAACTCCAGTCATGCTCATGCAAACCTTAGGTGTTGGAACACTGGAGGCAGGTATAGTAGAGCATGGGATACAGCAGCTTGATACTCATCCACCATTCCCAAGGGAAATCACACAGATCTCATGAAGCTGACTTTACCTTTCATTACTGAATGGCACCAGAGCAGAGCTCAAGATTAAATCTTAATTATTAGCTTTAAAAAGAATGTAGAAGTCTATATTCAACAGGAGAGCCCCCTAAAAATTAATTTCAGCTGACATTGGTTGGAGAAAGCCATGGGTATGCCTGCACTCCAACTGCTGTGAAGGCAGAGGAAATCCCCATGTTAACTTTGGAGCAGCATGGGATAAAAAACAGACAGAAGATACAGCAACACAAGCTATATGCCTGCTGTGGATCTTGGGAGTACAGCTGGGTGGAACACCCTCTCTAGTCCTGTTTCACATGGACCATCTTAAAGCTAGCCTTGGTATTTTGAAATCATATTTTCTAATAGCCTAACAGACACTTCCCAAATGAAAACAACTTCTTTCTTGTGTGTGCAAACACAGCACACAAGAGCATCCTTCAGGCGAGATGAACTGGAGGAGTTAGAAATGGGGATGAAATCAGGACATTATTGGTTGGTGGAGATGAAATAGAAGACATATCTGCAGCTTGGCAAAATATCAAAGAATATTTGTGTACACACATAAATTTGAATTTGTCCTCATCATTGGAATGAAAAAAAAAATGCATACAATATCAAAATGTTGTGATTTTTTTTTTTTCAGAGTTCTCCTTATATTTTTTTTTAAGCCCAAATCTGTTCCCTTTCTCTTTACACAATGTCATAGCTTTTTGATATTAAAACTCCCAAAACAGTTCTTTAACAGTATGCAGTCTTACAAACTACATACAGTTCTTCATGTCATTCCTGTGATTCTTTCCAGTTTTCTGTCCTACCTTGGAACCTGATGCTGTTGTTAATTATTTCCAGTGTGTCAGCCACAGCATTGTACTCTCCCACCTTCACTTCCTTTCTTTCTGCAGAGAAACAAACAAGAGTGATTGTTTATGGCAGTTCACATGTTCTCAATTATTTAAGTGATTTTGTCTTCTTTTTTGACAGTACGTCAAAAGGAAAAAAAAATATGCCTGAAGTGCATGAATTATTAAAGCAGAATGCCAGACGGCTAACACCATTAAAAGAAATATTGCTGATTCTTTGAAGAAATGCAAAGTATTTTTAAGAACTCTTTTACATAGTCAGGGAATCGTTATTTGGGCACAGACATACACAGTTTAAAGACCACACACTTACTGGCTCACATCATGTAGGACATTTTCCTGGGAGAACAGCTATGGCTACATCACACGTTCCACTCTCATTTAAACAACTAGGACGTCTTGCTTAGTGAAGTGTTTCCCAGGGGAGTTGTAGTGGCAGGCTCCAGCCAGTATGGAGTAGACTGGGTAGTTAATAGATATGCTGGGAATCTAATCTCTTATTCTGACTGGGAATTAGCAACTCATTAGTACCCTGACTGCAAAACACACTATGTTACATAATTAAAACCAATGTGCACTTGAGCTAAAATTTTACTGTTACTCTCATCTGCTATTTTGGGACTCTCATCACATAAATGGCTGCCTTGGTACATAATGGAGGAGAGTAACGCAGATATAGGAATTTAATTTGTTTGGCTGATGCCTAGGCACTGTAGCTGGAAGTCTGGTACACATTTGTCCCACCCTTCTGATGACATCTGCTATCAATTATTTTCTGCTATTTCTGTTTGGGTTTTGGTATTGCTTAGAAGTAAAGGAACTTACTAAATTATCACTTTTGCACTAAAACCTTTACATTTTGATCAGAGACTTATAAACCACAGGCACATTGGCTAAAGCTTTCTTTGACGAGCTGGCTCAGCAGAGCCAAAATTTACTTTCAGGCCTCTATGTCTGGGCATGCACAACCCAATTTACTCTTAAATTCTGAGCTCATGACCCTATTTGTGACACTGATTTTGGAAGCTGATGATCTTGAACTAGACGGCAAATTGGAAAAGACTGTATTTCACCCAACAGCTCCACATTAACCTTTTATTCTTTCTCACTCAAAGTGATTGTGCCTGTTCAGCTTTGTTCAATGGAGCAGCTAGCTCCACTTTAGTAAAATCTGCAGGCTGATTAATACTAATCTGAGAGCTCCCAGGAGGCAAAAGTTTCCCTTACATAAACCACACTTCTTACTGTTAAAACTGTTTACGTAGAATTGTAGACCGAGCTGCAAATGTGGCAGAGATATCGAGGCATTGGTTATACTCCCATCAGAAGCTGGAGTTTGCAGTTCCGAAAACTGATTTGCCTTTCACATGAGCATGACCCACTTGTGGGGCCCAAAGACTAGTATGGAAAAAAAGCACAATCCCCTGGTTTCCAGCAACAGTTTCACAAAGCCCACCCACACAGCATTAATTCTTGACAGTCTTAAACGAGAAAATTTTCTCAGTAGTCATCTAAAAGCTAAAATGGTTACTGCTAAAAACGGAACTAATTCACTTCCGACTGTATTTGTAGCATGATAGCTATTACCTGTAGATCTAGAACATCAAAACACAACCTAGAGGGAAGAAAGACAAACACCAGAATGCACACCAACATACAATTTGCATATTAGATGCCAGCATCTACTTATACCAAACGGAGAGGACACACACCTTGGTGTTGGTCTAGCCACGACTTTACAGCAACAGGTTAAAACCTGACAGCTCTGATGAACAACAAAGAGAAAAGAGTAACTGCTCTAGAAACATGTCTGCATGGACCACTTACTGGGACTAAAATAGATGTGAGAAGCACATAATAGGTGGGGAAGCATATACAAAAGACAGCGTAAATCTGTGGTCTGACTGATTAAGGAACTGCAATTGAGAACTCTGTGACTGCTTCATGTGACATACAATGTCATTCCTTTTCAACATTTATAAATTCTTACATGGCTTCCTTTACAGACAAAGTAACACTGAGAATGTGCCTACAATGGTAACTGTAATGTAGTGCAATATAGATGAAGCAGCCTACAACTAGCTAGCCTGGGTACCAGGACCTAGTCCTTGTAGGAATGGAGCTTAGTAGAGCTATTTGGCGAAACAAACTTCCATGGTAGACTGAGTTGAAAACTGAGACTCTTTTGGACTTAGAAACCCAAGAAAGTGGGAAAAAAAAAAAAAGTATTTAGAACGAGGAACCACATTCCCAATGTCTTGTCCCTTACAACTTGGAAAGAACAGTTCACAGCATGCATGCCAAGGTCTACTGAAATGAAGAAAAGCCATAAAGATATCTGATATCTTAACATAGTTACAATTGTGGAAAGCAGTCTGTGAGGAAAATAAACCATATTTTTACTGACAGGAAGGATAAGCTATCCATATTACAGTAAGATTTCAGGGGTGCTGAGAGGGAGACACACATAATCTGTGGGATCTTTTGTACTCAGCAACTACAGCTGTAGGTTTTTCAATTTCCAAGCACAAGCCATGATCAGTGACAAAGTCACCTCAAAATATTAATTAAAGGAAGCAAGGAGGCAGCAGTGTATCTATCTGCTCTCTTGCACAGACCAGCATAGCTAAGGATGGTACTGCAGGCTCTTCTATTCTGTATGCTATTTCCTCAAGTTCCCTTTAGAAATTCTGAATTATTAAAGTCAGTATACTGTTTGTATAACGTAGCTCATATCTGTCAAATCTCTGTGTGTTCAACAACAAAAGGACAGGAGGAAGTGGAACTCCTTCAAATAAATACACCAACCAAGTGCTTTACACACTATTCAGAATACAACGTTGTCTTCTTTCTGTAGTGCTTTCATAACTTGATCTTTTCATACTCATGATGGAGAAGTTGTACTGAAACCCTGCTCAAGTTAAAATAAGGAAGAAAAATATTAGAGAAAATATACTTGGTTTTGCGAGACAATGCTTGTCCATACCATGACAAGACCATATTACTTTAGAACTTGGATCTGCAGCTGTTCTTTCACACAGGAACAGAAGAGTACGAAAACTAACCAACCCAAAGCAAACTAGTCCAGAAATATGTCACTGAAAATCATGCCTAAGTAACAGAAATATAAACAACTAATCCTTGTCAATAATTAATTGTCACAGAACAGATTACTGATATGGCCAAGATGAAAGTCTTCTGTTAACAAAGAACTGAACGACTCTTATAGATGAATTAAAACATTTTCTTCTACGTGTTTTATTACAGAATTTTGTAGCCCACTTTAAGTAACTCCAGACAAATTGACACCCTACCATTTAATTAATTGGGTCATATTTCACAAAGTTAATACAACAGATTTTTAATTGCATATCAGGTAGTTACATGCTCCTGTTGAATAAAAGCAAAAATAATACTGCAACTGACATCAAGTGAGTAAAACAAACTTAACAAAATGCACAACAGTATTGTGATTGCTAGTATGACTGATAACCACGTACACTGAGAATTTTCAGATGCAACTACGCCTAGTTTCAGTTCCTTTCACTATATGTCATAATTTCCATTTCCACTACAGTTTTATGAGTGTACCTATTCACACCTCATGAAGATAGTTTCTACTGAGAGATGTTTAAGGATGAGAGAAAGCACTTGCAATGCATAAAAGATGGGACAGGGATTTCCTTGTCTTCCTCTATGTAGAAGATGCTGGTTAGCTCCTAACGACACTAAGACTTTGTCTATATCTAAAGCTTATAGCACCTTCAAGTATGTCAGTCTGACTGAAATGGTACAAATAACCCTTGTGGTTATGCAACTAAGCCAATATAAACATGTTTACACCGGTATAATCACTAGTATAACTTATGCCTATGATAGTAAGGGCACTCTGTGTCACTGTCCCACACTATCCTATGAAGTTAAAGAAAATGTATATTGATATGTCAATGCATTAATGAACTCCTACATACCTAGTTGATTACACCAATGTAAAAAACTATGTCTAACCCACCAGAACAAACACAAATTAACAAGTGTGCCCTAGCATTACTTTGATGCCCAAACTGTATGGCTGTAAATGAAAATTAAGGACCTCAAAGTCTAAACAGCTTACTGTAGCTTAACACTACTAATACTTTGTTATGTTTGCAGCTCTTTATAAAGTTAGAATTCCACTCAAACTACAAAAAAAAAAAAAGTTCAAATGGTGAATATTCACTTTCCAACAAATATAAAATAAATTTTAAAGTAAATTTAACAAAGTTACTATGGACTGTTCTCCAGATAAGCTAAAGGTCACTTAGGTTTCTCATCTAAAGGACACTTAGGCTATTCTCAACTTAGGAGCAGCAGAACATAGACATAACCTATAGCTGAAAGCATACACAATATCTAGGTCTTAGTTTGTCCTGAAAAAACATCCCTGTATAAGGTGTGCCTCCATGCCTCCTTCTCCTTGAAAAGTTTTTCATTTTTTTTTTTTACATATAGTTCCTCGTGCTTCTCCACTCGGGAAATTATCACTGTACTCCCCAAAAACCTTCCTCTGACATCAGTTTAACAGTCCCTTTTCCCACTCTTTGTCAGCTGCCCCTCTTGCTTAACCATCGTAATTCAGTGGGTGTGATTAGATGCTTAGCACATTGGGAAATCTTGCTGCATATTCAGCACTTAGCAGTCTATCTCAGGATCTAACACTATTAAACCTTGTCCTACAACAGAAACATTTAGCTCTTGCACATTGTTCCCCATCCATGCATTGCATTCCAACTGGACTGCTGGCAGCTATGGGAAATATTTACTCATTAGACCTCAGAGCAATTTGGGAAAATGCTCAAGTGGCTGCCAACAGGTGAAACTGAGCATGGACAATAGACACCTAAAATGCTTAGAGATCCTCAGGAAGAGAATGGAGAATGACACTTAAATTTTTAAAGATTTTAATTTCAAATTCAAATCAATCTCCTAGATATGAATCAAAAATCATGCCACTGAACAAGTACTCACACTTTCAAAGACACATCTAACCTATCTGAAAGTTCACCATTCAGAAGCTATGGGCGACTCATTGACAGGTTCAGTCCAGAGACAAGGTGAAGGATGCACAGACTCATTATATTAGGGTGTCCTGGGGCTTACCTTTCTCCAATTTGGCTTCTGGTCATATTCCCTTTTAAAGAGTGAACGTTTTTCTTTAGCACTGTCAGTCACCTAGCAATCATTTGTCACTGACAGGTCTTAGCTCTTCTTTCTCATTCCCTCTATCGCATTCCGCATAGGCTCCTGAAGAGCTAGTGTGCCACGCTGAACAGCAGCAATCCTATGACAGTATTCAGAGAACAAAGCCCAGGAAAGAAGATAGGCCAAAAACAAGCAGTGAAAAAATGAAGCAGGAGACTGGAAACTGATGGCAAGTCTGAGAACACTCCCCATATTTCAGCGAGTCCTGTGCAAATTGCCTGCAAAGTCTCTTTTAACCTGTTTTACCTTTGTCTCACTCATTCTGAAAGCTGTTGCACAAAATAACAATCTACCACAAAAGGTGGAAATGCTCTTTTAAATGCCTTTACATTACTGAATTAAACCAAGTGTCATGAAAGCTAATTTCCTTCAGAATAAATACAGAAACATTTCATGTTGTAGATCCTGTAGAAACACTTAGCAAATTAATGTAATCTTAACTTTCATAATATATCATTGTCAAACAGGACCAGGACGCTTTTCAGCTATCCTTATCACATTCAGCAATAACCAATACACACTGAAAGTTTCCAATTTAAAAAAAAAAAAAAAAAGTCACAAGAGAAGCTTATAAATAATGAATGAACAAATCCTTTTTCATTAGTTTCTACCCACTTGTAGGCAACCATTTCTTTGTTTAAAGACAGAAATGCTGAGATTAAGAATCACAGTTCAAATAAGGAAGAAAATGTCAGGTCAGATAGAAGATTTTTTCTTCAGCAGAAGCTGCCAGAAAAGAAAGAATCAAGGAAGAAAAATATGTTACCTTTGCAAGGATTTGAATTAACACAGTTTTTACCTTTGTAATTAGAGTTAAAAATCTGTTTTGCCCAAATAAATATGACTTTTATCTTGAACTCCTGCATAATATTTCCTTAATTTGAAATTCTTGTCTAGTGTTTTATTTCTGAAATCCTGGATTCCAGTGCATACAACATACAGGAAATCCTGAGTTATGAAAGCAGGACATATAGCAAGTGGTAATTACTCTCCATAGCCAGTTCTCAAGTCCTATGTTTCATTCATCCATTAAAGCAAAACAGACAGAAAGGTTAAACCAGCCAAAGGCCAAACAGTGTATGTCAGTCTTAGAGTCAGGTTAAAAGCTAAGAAGTTTTAACCCTGGGCTTAGTTCACTGCGTTAGTAATGTTATTTAGCCAACAGGACATAGTAAGCAAGTAAGCAAGTCATTAAGTATCCTGAACTCATAAAAAATGTAGTTGCTTTACAGTCCAAGAAAATTTTTCCATAGAAAGTTCAAGCATCTGCATTTTTAAAAGCTTATAAAAATTAATTTTATTGATTCTTTTTAACCTTTGTTTTTACTTTCCTGATTTTACATCTGTCTCCTATTTTGCTTGTTAAATATCTTAGGTATTTATATATTATGTATCAAAGAGCTACACAATTAAATAAAAATTAATGACTTTGAGTTTAAAACATTTACTTCTTAAAATCTGAATTTTTAACACCATCATTATACCTTTCACTCAGGAAACTGAGAACAGTATAAACAAATCTACAATAATGAAGGTAGATTATCCATGAAGTATAATGACTGGTGTGATGAAGCAAATGTACAGAGGTTACATTAATTCTTCTAAAAAGAAGTTCCTGTTTCTTAGTATGCTTAATCCTTGATAGTTTGAAATCAGGTTGTATGAGATCACACTTTTTTTTTTTTGTTTGAATACTTCTAGCATAAAATATTAATGAAGAATCATAATCAAACTCTATAACCACTGAAATATATGTCAGTAATTTGAATTACGTTTAACTCCATTAAGGAAGTTAACAGACACAAAGAAATATTCAAATAGGTGCAGTATGATTATTTTTTAGGATACACGCATGTGCAATAATTAAAAAATCTCAAACCAACTCAGGGTTTCCCTATTCTATTGTTCATCCTCTTTTATGATTTGAACTTTTCAGAGAATGAAAATCCTCATCATTTTAAGAAGTTATTTGCCAAAGTAAAGTATTCTTCTATACCTCAAAATGCAAGTAAACATTCGTTTCTTAATATTAATATTTATCTAAACATCAAATGGTCTAAAAATGAAAACTGATAGTTATTTTACTTATCACCTCTTCCTGGTAGAGTCCAAAGCCAGTGTGCTTTTCTTGACTCAGAATTTACAGTGGGAAATAGCATTGCATGTGTAAAACTACAAGCAGCCACCATGAGAAGGAATTTTCTCAATTATTAAATAATAACACAACTTCATTAATTGTTGTGTACCTTTAAGTACCTTCACTCTCATATACTAATCCATTTTCTACAATGGGTGTGCTAGGAAATCAAACTGTGCAGACACACAGCCTTTGGCTGGCTTCCCAGGAGACCTTCCCAGGTTTGAAGGGCCATCAAGGCAGTGACAGGTTTGGACACAGATCCCACTGATCTGCAGAGAAGTCCCCTTGGCAGCAGCCCAGGGCCCAGCAGCAGCTCCATCTGTCAGAGTCTCTTCAGGAGAGGGACAACTGAAGACAAGACTGTGCAGGAGGTGGAGGTGGCAGAGAGAGAGGCTGTTGCCACATTTTTTTGTCTCTTGAGCTTGATTTCAGAGTGTTGAAACATCAGAGACCGTGAGGCACAATTCAAGATACGCCATGATACTGCACCAATTCAAAGATAAGGGGCAGCAAACCATAGGACAGCAGTGTATCCATTTTGACAATATATGAGACTTCCAAAGAAACTCAAGATGACAGAGCAGTAGTGTTTCTAGATCTCTTATCCAAGGGGAATAAATGCAATTATCACCTCTCTGGTGCCCTGGAAACTGAGTCTGAGTAGGCACAGTGTGCACTATCAAGAAAGTCTGGCAAAAGAAAGATTTGAATCATTATCAAATTATCAGAGAATATTTTTTTAGTTAACACAAAAGTTACTCATGAACTTAGGTCAAATTCACGCAGCAGTGCCATCTAGGGAAGAAAGGACTAGGAACAGCACTGCTGTCAGTCTTTTTGGACTCACCATGTTAAAGTTTATCTGTAGCTGAAAAACGCAAAACACTCAAGACAGTAGCCTAATCCCGGCTTCCATCTGCTGACTCAGCATTTAAGCTTTCCATACAAATCTAAAGATGCAACTGGCCACCACCCAAGGATGTCCTGACAAGAAAGACAGCCCTGGGGGCCTGGATGACCCTGACTCCAGCCCAGCTGCACACTCTAGTTGAATCAGGCAGAAGATCAGGGTGACCTCTTCCTCTTCCTCTTCCAGTATGTTTAATATTCTAGCATTTAATTTGATTTCTTGTGGAAGCCCAAAAGAAATGTTTCACTACACTTACCTAAACACATTACTTATCTAACTGAAATTTTAAATTCATTTCAATGTGCAGTATTGCTTATGTTTTGCAGTTGAGAAGACAACTTAAAAAAACCCCAAATCAGTTACTTCGAAAACCTCAGATGGTTACCTCTTTCCCCAGAGAGGCTTTTCTTGACAGTGTGGTGATGCACAGCAAACTGTTGACCGTAGCCCCAGTCTGTGGACAGCTTCAGCTGACCTGAACAGTGCTGCCAAGTCTCTGCCACCACGCTTTTGGGGGCTGCTCAGACACACAGAGCAAGCTGCATGACACAGTCCTCCTTTTCAGGTTTCAGAGCTTTTGGCCCTTCTTCATTTACACAATAACTAAATTTAAATGCATAACATGACAGAAATAAAAATATCCCCCACCAGAGATGACGTGTGCTTGGCCAGAGGACAGGAGCAGAGCAGCACGCCAGCTATTGCACAGAGGTGACGAAGTGATTGAGTGCCTCACAACAAGGTTATTTTCCCTCCACTTAGCAAGGCATGCCTGCTGCCTGGTTAACTCACACAAAGCTGGGACAAAACACAGGCTCCGTTATGGCACATTTGGATGCGTACCTATGATTATACCATTAGGACCTTCTCTCACCATCTGTCAGGGTTGTGCTTCCCTGAGGGAAGGGGAGGGCTCGGCACGTGCTGAGCAGCCTCGCAGCAGGGTGGGCCTGGTCTGCTCCAGCTGAGAGGTCAGGAAACGAGATGGTCTGGCTTCTTCCTTACACACTGCATCCTTAAATGTTTTCAGAGCTAAGAATGCATTATTTAGAGGTTGGATTTTCACAATTACTGTGCCTGAGATGGGGGAGAGCAGCAGCTGTTATGTGTATTACAAGCGTTGGATCTGAACTACTCACTATGTCCTTGAATATCCACTCTTGCCATTACACCAGGTGGTCTGTGAAAACACGGTGGCACATAGAGAGCTGTGAATATATTCTTAATGATTCAGGGTCAAACCCAAAGGCAAAATTCCTACTGCCCTCATCCAAAGATACAAAATCAAGCAGCTGAGGCAGTGTTGAAGACATATAAAGCTGCAAACTCTATGCTCTTTTCTATATTGTAATTTGTACAGTAATTGCTAGGGTTTTTTCCTGTACAAGAAAGCCAGTTTTTGACTCACCCAGCTAGTTTATTCCAGATACTTTTTTCAAGAACAGAGGAAGCATTCCAGAAAAAAATTGTAGTGCAACAAAAGCACAGTTGTGTAAAAACCTGCATCTGCAAGTGACTCCTTGATGACATACCGGGGAGACTATAAAGGCCCACAAGTGGTGACACTCCCCTAGATCACTCTTCTAGCTTCCACTTCTGAGACAAACAAGAGAGACGTCAGTCAGAGAGCCATCGAAAGCCACAGACATTGAGCCTTTCAAGCTCCAGCCCTCCTCTGACAACCAGCTCCCTATGCAGAAACCTGGCTTGGGGCTTAGAGCCAAATGGGATGACAGGCTGTATTTCCCTGTCCTCAGGGAGGTATGCTCCTTATCAGGGATGAGCTTGTCACTGCTACATTTAGGGACAGTACACCAGGGAGTGAGAAAACAAGAAACACTACACAAGCTCAGGACGCCTATCAAACTGAAGAACTGCATGATTCATAGGGTGAGAAAAGTGTGTTTGGGAGTGCTACTTTCAGTGTTTTTACAAGCTGCTAGGAAATCTGTCTTTGAAACCTGTGTTTCTTTCCCATTTTTTTGACTCTCAAGAGGCTATATGGGAAGTTTGGAAAGTTTAGGGTACCCACCAAGTGGAGGGTAGCTGTGGAACTGTAATCATACGTGTAAGGAACCTAAAGCCTAGGGCACTGGCTGATGGGTGCAGGTGGTGATGCTGTGAAGCTCCATGCCCAAAGGCACTGGACAACATGAAATCTCTGTACAAAATATTGCCAGCTAGAAAAAATGACCATGTCCTACTCAGTTCTCACAAGCTTTAAAAGACAGATCCAAGAGAGAGATCCACTCATGGGAGACTGGTGTCTAACTAATTTGACTGTTCCTGTCATCTTACTTTTCCAAAACTGTTCTGGCCTCATCCTGAACTGTCAAATTAGAATTTAACTCACCCACACATTCTTCATGTTGGTAGAGCTGTTTGGTTTCCTCCAGTTACTACCAGTACATTTTAGTAGGATGCATTCTAGTCTTAAAGTTCATAATTTATCACCACTACTATTTCTTTATTTTTCCTTTTAAATCTAATGGTGTTAAAACTTAGAGGAAAAAAAACCCAATAATGTTTGCAAAATAAAGCTCATTTAGGAAACGATTTTGGTTTGGTTAGATTTTTTTTTTAACCTATAAGCTAATCTTGTATTCAAGAGGAATGAAACACACTCCAACTGGAACTTGTTAAAAGTCAAAGTTCCAAAGAAATAACTTAATTTTCCTGCTACTTCTGTTAACCTCCACTTGTTCCAACCTGTTTCTAGTAATCTCTTTGTATTCCTAATCCACTGGAAAAAACAGAAAGGAGGAAAAAGAACCATCCTAATCGACTAATTAAGAACAACACATATTTTACTAAGAGCAAAGAAAGTGGTTTAGAAGACTGATTAATATAAGAGTTTTGAAGTGATAGCCCCTGATTTTATCTTTAGTGATTGCTTCAAAATTTTCCTAAAATATGGTACGCTTCATTTTTGTGCAGTTTAATCTTAAATACTGATTTATTTTTCCTTTCATTTCTTTATCTGGAGTTTTAATAGCTACAGAAAACTGTCCTACATTAAGAGAAAAAAACCTCTTGTGGAAAGCTACATTCATTAAATTATAATTACTCTAAATAATAAAGGATTTAATAATTCATATAGAGCAGTTATATAATACACCTGACAGCTCTGGAATAAAGTTGCCTGGTAAAGCACAGTCAGATCACACAAGCATTTATGCATAAGCATAGCTTTGTTTTTGTGCATAACATTAAACACACTCATCTAAGAGTTTCCAGAATCAAAACAGATATTTTAGGCACTGAGAGAAAACAGTTTGACAAAACACTCATAGTTTTAAAGAACCTATTCTGTCCAGAAATTTGATGGCATACAGCAATGATGATTTTAGTCTGATCATTAAGTTGTTAGAAGAGGACAGGATTTATGCCTGTAGGAATGAAATATAATATAAGGCAAAAATCCTTGAAAAGCTGATTAAAACTAGAAAAGCCTAAGTATGCATTTTTTTCTCATGTATCACTGTATTGCAGTATGACAGTGAAGAACAGCAGAGACTTTACAATTAGCTGGGCATAAAAGACTAGATTAAATATCCTCTGTAGATGCACAAAACTCTGGAAAACTAGTGTACAAAACTAATGTAATCAGGTTTTCATTACAACTGGAATCAAAACTTGAAAAATTCTACTGTTTCAAGAGGGATATTTTTCTCCCTGTTCTTGCATAATCTTATGCCTTTTGTCTGAGATAATATTAAAATTGTAGATGCATGATGAGTAAAGAAAGTTGAGGTTTATTTGGAGTATGAGAGCAAGAGGAATTCTGGAAGTGGGAAATACTACCAAAAACAGTTTCAAGAAAAAAAATTTCAAAAAGCTTTACCCTGAAATTGTTAGCAAAGTATTGCTGTAAGGTATCTACAAAAGTAAATTGTCCCATGAACTTTAATTACGACACATCTGGAAGTCAAAACCACAGCCATTAAAACTGTGAGCAGGGCAATTAAATCTTACTTGAAGTAAGTGAGTATGTATCTCAGTGCATACATATCTAAGAAATTGCTATCAATCCTTTGCTACTTACAGCATGAAATGGAAATTTAAATTATAGAACATTTCAGGAAGGAAAAAAAAAAGACTCAATGGAGTGAGATCATAATCTATGTCACGTGTTTTATATAGTGAGCAGAACTAAGAAAAGCAAGTACATTACCTATTTGACCATAAATCTTTAACCCTCCAAATTTTAAGAACCTCTGTACAAAACTGTATTAGAAAAAGACTACTTAAACTTAGATACAGTTTTTGTCTCTTTGCCTTCTTGTACACAATTTCTTCTTATACAATAGCCTTTAGAGATTAGTGGGAGCTGGTAATTTCTGATGCTCTCCTGACCTCAACAGTGTTCCCTTCTGAACATCTAGCACCTCCTGACTTTCTCAGAGGAATGGAGATGTCCTAGTCTTGGTCCTTGTAGGACCAGGACCAAGAAAGAGAAGGGACAAGGGGCCAGGATTTATAGCATCTGTTGCACGCCACAACATGTGCTAAGACAGGGTTTGCCTGTGGCAAAAGCTCACTCTGCTTAAATCACTGTTTGTAGACACAGGGGAAAATACAGCTGCTGAACAGAACAGTGCTCGTGTGGCATCCTCCTCTGCTCTGGCCTTGCTGCAAGAGGAGTTGCTGGCTCCTTCTCAATTATGCCATTCACAGGAGAGCATTGCCATTTGGCAGTGCCCTTGGTTCCCACGTACAACACCAACACAGAACTGTAGCTTGCTTTGCCTTGCTCTGCTGAATAATTTCAGGCATGCAGCAGTGGTTGTATTCCTAGAAATTGAATTTTCTTGCTTAAATGGAAAATATTTTATAACTTACACAGCCTAATCCAGGAGACAGACTGTTTCTGCAGATGCTATTTGTACCTGAGTTGTAGAGGATACCAATGTTGCAATCCATGCAACCAGAGAGAGTGATTCTCACTTCTTTAACTGGTATTAAGATTGTGTCCACCTGCTGCATCATATAGGTTATTTTTTTCCTCTTTAGCATGCCCTTATTCATTTTGGCAGACTTTGAAGCTGCTGTTTTATTCCAAGATAGCACGTCATGGGTTTTCTGGTGCTTCTTTACATGTATGTGGGAGGGACGGTGGAGCTACCATGAAAATATGCACTCTTCTGGACTAGCCATTAACAACGCAGTCCTTTCCAGTTCATGCTCCTACCCTCAAAATACTGAATTAATGGTTTTGACACCATGCCTCCAATATACCAAAAATATCATATTTATATGGCAATATAATTCAACTGTCCCTAATACAGCCAAGAAAAAACTTAACCTTTGCCAAAATTTTATCATTTTTCATTGTTGTTTTTAAATTTCAGCAGTTTTTAGCAGGATTATAGGGCTGAAAAATATTTTGCAAGACCAGGAGGACTGACACAGAGACCAAAGAGTGACCAGAGAGCAGGCTAGCACAC
The DNA here is from genome assembly GCF_000700745.2 of Antrostomus carolinensis. Taxonomy (NCBI): domain Eukaryota; kingdom Metazoa; phylum Chordata; class Aves; order Caprimulgiformes; family Caprimulgidae; genus Antrostomus; species Antrostomus carolinensis. Next base: position 24,119 of record NW_010304545.1, on the reverse strand, counting down.
ATACAGCTGCAGGACAGAGCTCAGCACTCAGGTAGGGCAACAGCACTGAGCCCAGTGACTAGAAGGCACAAAACTTGGGCGGTGCAGAGAGATGGTGGGAGGACAAGGACACCACTTTGCCATCCTTCGTTACCAAAAGTTATAGCTGCAAACCCTGGAAAGACCAGAGCCGTGGGAAACAGCCATGTAGATCCATAATACCCACAAAAGAAATATTATTTACAGGCCTTTTTACCTACAATTAAGTCTTTCTTCTCATAGCTGGAGAGTGTAACTTCCTCAAAACTAGTCGGCAGTTTTGGGCATATCACTACCATTTTGAAGTTTTCCAGAGAAAGTCCAAAGAATTACAGGTCTCATTCAACCAGGTCTACTTCAAAAGCAGCAATTCATCAACCAGAACAGTGCACCTACTCAGTCTATGATTTTTTTTTTAATAAATCTGTCCTATTCAGTTTATGTACAAAATCATTATGATTTTTTTAACTCAGGGCATGATTGTTTCTGCTTCCTTCAGTAGGGCTTTCCAAATCTCAGAAGGTTTTTACAGGAAATGCTGTAACATCTGTACTGTTCAAAGATAACTGTATTCAACTGAAAGGAAAAACTAAATCCATCTTACAATCTACTTTGTACATTGTCTGTTACCTTCAATAGTTAATACTGTTTTTGTGAAAACCTGTCCACTGATTTTAGTAAGAGAAATTGAGTAAATCTATGTTGAAGTGGTCCAATTTCCTGCTCCTATTTTCTGAATAAAAGCAATCTTCTTTACATCCCAGTCAAACCTTTCATTGAGCTTAAACACAAAATTACCTGCTATCTGAAACCAAATAATATACTTCTTAATTATCTAATTCATTTAAAACAAATGATAATCATTTATTTGATACCTTGACCTAGTACAGAGTGTAATTTACCAGTCAAGAGAGCACTATACACATAATTTGGTGAAAAATCCATTTGAAGAATCTTGAATTTCTCTGCTTCTTACATGAGACATTTTCTGAGATGAATCTGTGTATGACTTAGTTCTATATCGGAAAGAAAACAAGCCTCTTGAAGATCAAGTTGCACAGAATTATCACAACTAATTTTTGCTAATAGCATGTCAGCTCAGATTATATTTTTCTGAGATTGTATTACTATAGCTTTTACAGCAATCACAAATAAGAGAGTTTTAAAGCCAGTTTCAAAAGGACTCTCCAAATCAAGCTACAGTTTTTCTAAGTATTCCATTTTCAGTGGAAATAATGAATTCACTAATCAATTTACAGTTCTCATTACTGTATAAATGATTTTTTTTCTTTTCTTACTAAAAGTAAGTTAATCTTGCAACTTTATTTGCCTGCCAAGCAAAAGCAAAAAATGCAAAACATAACTTTAAAAATATCTAGATCTCTTTTCTGGATATTAAACATGATTACCACATTTAGCAAACTTTAGTAAATTTTAACAAATATTAAAAAAATAAAAATCATATTGCAGATGAGAAAGATTTAAAACTATATATTTATAGTGAAATATAGTGTTTGTTTTCATTTTTGTTTCCCTGCAGAGCTGTGATTGTAAAAATATTTTCTGTTGATAATAAATTTGATGAGAGAGAGACAGGAGTTAGCTCTGTCTATACTCAGGCCACTATGCTGCAGATACCAAACAGTTTGGCTTACTGCACTGAATAGCAGGCTTCATAAGGAGACAAAGTCAGCCACAGCTGTCCAGCAAGTCTAAGACAACAAGCAATCAGAGAGGTGCTTCAAGAAGCCCACAAAGTCTCCAAAATCCAGGTATGACACTAACAATTCTTGTGCTCTTAAAGTTCATTGCAGCAATAAACTCATCAGCCTGAGATGATACATCTCACAAGACTGCTCAGACATGACAGTCTTCAGCTGAAGACACATAAGCTACCACACACAAGAAAGCCTCACCATTTCACAGGATGTTGAGTCCCTCACCCAAGTAAATTATTCAGGTACAGCTGAGCTTTAGCATCATGAATACACATTCAAAATAATTTCTCACATTTTCTATTAGAAAATAACATGCTCTATTTTTCAAAATAAATTCTTGTTCCAAATCATCTGTAAAGTCAGTTGAAAGGCTGATGCACAACCTTAAAAAAAGTCCTTTCACCCTATGGATGGATCTTTCCATTCAGAGGCCAGACATGGGGAGGGTAAGAAGTCCAACAGAACCAGTGATCTTGCTGAAAGCTTCCCAGTTTATGAATGGTGTAACTGTTTAGAGTTTACCATGATTCGCATGTACAAAGTGACTTTATGCACCCAAGCAGTAAAAGTTAGGATGTTAAAGCCTCCTTTTTTTCCCTTGTCCTGCTAGAATAAGTCATTCAGATTTATATCCCTACCAGTCCCACTCTGAGGAACTAGTTTTCGTATTTTCTTCATTCTCCCAATTACTGTGCTGAGGGGGAATCTAAAATTAATTTAATCTTAATTTAATCTTAATTGGCACTACTAAAAAATATAGTTCAGGTTTTCTCAGCAAGGATGCTGAGTTCTCAAATTTACAGGTTTCATTCTGTTTGATTTACTTTTCAG